>NC_142857.1:9393939-9696969 GCF_061612785.1 Hesperophylax consimilis
TTAAAATTATAAATAGAAGTGGCCCTAGTTTTGACCCCTGAGAATTCCCCATACCTATATGCGTCGATGCATACGTACTGTCTCCTATTCCTCAAATTGGTGGCAAAAAATATTTAGAAGAGGCTTGTCGAAACCAATGCTGAGCAGTTTTCGTAACAGTATGTTGTGATCAACTCTGTCAAACACCTTGGCGAAGTCCGTGTAGATCACATCGGTTTGATGTTACACATCTAATCCTCTTGCCACTATCTGTGAGAGTTCAAGAAGATTAGAGACGGTGGACTTCTTTGGTAAAAATCCATGTTGATTTCCCCAGATACGGTTTAATTTGTTTGTTCAGCTTTTTGCAAATTATTATTATTATTATTATTTTTTTTTTAAAGAAAGACAAACATTCCCGGGTCACGAATAACCCAACAATGTTTGAAAATCTCCTACTACCACCACAGAAAGCCGAAAATGTTGCTTGTGTTGTGATGGAGGACTTAGCCAGCCGAGGAATCGAACACGCGACGCTCGGGTGAGACCCAAGCGCTATGCCCACTCAACCACTGACCGGTCAAATTGTTTCAAATATTGACAGTACCGGTCTGTAGTTCTGGACACCCGTTTTACTCCCTGATTTGTGAATCGGGCTTACCTTAAGTTTCCAGAATTCAATGGTTCTTTGTGCAGCTTCTTCAGCGATTTTATGTGCGGCTTCTCGTGAGGCTTGTTGTGCAGTTTTCCATGCGACTTTTTGTGCGGTTTTTTGATGGACATTTTCAGGTAGTTTCCGAAGTGCACATTTGTTTGAAATGTTTTCTACAGCATCCCTGATAGCAATAAGTTCTGTTCGTAGAACTTCAATATCCGATATAGTGGCACTCTCGGATTTCAACTTGATGATCTCCTCTTTCAAAAGTGTCATGTCTTTAATATTGACATGGTCAATGGTTACAGGTGGTAGCTTGTTCAGATCGCGGGCCACGAACGTGGGCAAGGTGTCGGGATCAGTTTCCTTCATCATCTTGATGATGCAATGCAACGTCATTACCTTGATAAACTCTGGCATGACTTTTGATTCGCCGGTACATTTAGTATTGAAACGATACCCGTGGACGGCTTTGTCCATAAGTCTTTTAGCTTGTTCTATCTCGTCAAGCTGGAAGCTACTCAAGCAGATCTGCTTTATGTTTGCTTCGTCCATTACACCCACTTTATTTTGAATGAATGTCAGTAATTCGTTGATAACAACACAGCGGGAATCCTTTTTTCGATTCATATTGATTCAGCACAACTATTCTTAAAGGTAGCAATACACAAGACTAAGTAAATTTGTTACATATCAAGGTTGATAAACGTTTTGAGATAAGATAAGGAGGTTATGGTGCAAATATCTCACAAAATGATGGGAGGTAATAGCGATCTATGTAGCCCAGAGGTTAAGGTCATCTCCCTTTTCACTCATTCCACCCTCACTTTACGTCCAAATTGGGGATGCCATAATCTCTCTGTCTCCTACGGTTTATCTCTTCACTGGTTTCACTGTACATATTTTGCAAAGCAAAGAGAATGAATAATGCGACTCACGGTGGCGCTGCGTTCCTCCTTTCGCTCCCGGGCGCGCTCTTGCAGCCGCTTGGTCCTCTCTGACTTCATGAGCTCCTGGTGCTGAGTGACCTTGGCCAGGTGCTCGGTGCGGCGCTCCGACGTCAGGCGCTTCAGGAACTCCTCCTTGTGGGTGGTCATGCGCTTGAGGCGGGCGGCGGTGGCCAAGTCCAGCTCGCGGGATTCTGCAAGCATTCAAACATTGGCGTTAAGTCATCCAAAGTTGGGGACTGCAACTTTATGCGAGGGGAGGCTGGGCCTCAAATGCAAATTCAATACAAAGCAGCCCAGCAATAGGTCTCCAACCTGGAACAAGGGAAAAATAGGACAAGGCGAATGCCAGACTTCTGCTCTCTAGTTTATAATGCAGTGATGACCTTGGTAGCATTCAGCCACCCATGTCTAGCGCTCCCAAAACTCCTTCTCCCTGCAGGCTTATTATAGTGAAGCCTCTTTGGTGGTTGGTTATCTTCCATCAAAAATTCGAATGTCACATATACCTATTACAAATAGCAAAAGAGATGGAAGAAATCTTTGTCTTTTGGAACTCGGCATTGGCAAAATTATTTCAAAGCTGATTCAGAATTGTGAACATTGGAACTCGAAATACTAGTGGTACAGAATTTCACAATACTTCCTTCATTTACATTCATCCATCGTAACTTTTTTGCCATTCGTCCAGATAAGACATAAAATGTCCCGACAAAACCTATATGTCCCGCATTAAAAACCACCAATACTGTTTACTAACAAACATATTCTGCGGCCGTGCTGATTGCCAGTGTTGCTGTCCGTCCGTATCTATCTCTACTACGTACGCTTTTCTTTGTTTTCTGGGATGCCTCAACATTTTCTTTTATTCATTCGTTCTACATGTCCAAAACATCTAAGTTTCCATTCATTTAACTCGTATAGATTTCACACTCTTTCCAAACAGTATTAAATTCAATTTAGAATAGTCACCTTTGAGTTGTTTAATCCTCTCCTCCTCCTGTTGTTCCCAGAATGCCTTATCCTGGACTCTCTTTTCCTCTAGCATCTTCTGGAGCAGTGGAATCTCCTCAATGCGCTTGGCCCTTTCAAAGTAGTCAACCTGCACAGCGAAATTGATACATTACAAGTTATACAGACCTTTACACTAACATTTACTTATACGTAATCGCAAGGGCGGAATAGCAAAAACTTATTTATTTATTAATTTTCGGGAAATCGACTGTTTAAATTTATTTCAGTTTGTACATAAGTATTATGTAGCCAAAATAAAAACAATTATGAATTTCCTCCTTGTAACTTTACCTCTACTGAGACAGCATAATAAGGAATAAGTAAATTAAATTTGTAAGAAGGGAATATGAATTCAAAAATGTATCCAAAACAAAAGATTATATAAAATGAAAAATTTACAAAATAAAACATTTATAGTCATGGAGAGTGGTTGTAGATATAAATCAAATCATAATAGAAATATAAACAATAGAGACATAATATTATTCACAAACCATTAGAGAAATATTCTTTTATGCACCTTTTGTATTTGGCAAGTTCGCAACATAAAATATCCACCTTGGATAATACGCTATTGTAATTATTGCAGTCTGTTCAGGCAAGAATTCTGCTTAGAGTTCGTTTTGCATTGATCCACCCTGAACAGGACAGAAGAGCGTGTTGAATGCGCAGGTACATTGAATTGAATCTTATTTAGCAACTCTGGGCATTGAATATTATTGTTAACTACTTTATACAGGAATAGTGCATCCTTATAATGCCTCCGTACACTCAGTGAATCAATTTGAAGCTGCCTCTGCATAATTATTAAATCTTACAAATGACTTGTAACAAAAATATTTTAGCAATTTGTTTTGAATTGCTTGGATTTTGTAAAATGGAGAATTGTTTAGCCGTGTTTCACTGAGACATATAATGTCATAGTTGTTTAACAGTACATTTTGAAGAAAAGTATTCGTTTTAGTTCTGACACCTCTTAAATTTTGATAATATAGCTAGCTCTAAAGATTCCATTTACAATGCAGTTAATATGAAAGTTGCGATATGTTCTAAGCGTTGTTGATGGAAATATCATATTTTTTTAGTTTTTCTAGATCGTTATAAGAGTTTATGCAATAGTGATCTGAGTTTTCATTTAGTCTAACATAAATTTTACATTTTTAATCCAGCAAAATTTGAATTTATTAATTTTGGTAAACTCTGACCTTTTTGTACAGTACTTAGCACCCTTGAGGTGATTTTGCACAAAAACAGCGCTATACAAATCATCCAAATATATTATTATTATTACTTTGTTTTTACGAGTTAAATGTTCAATATAGATCCGTTTTTTTCCATTCAAGTTAATGTCCCCTGCTGTTAGGCCCCGCCTTGTTGCCATGCTGTCATCTTTTTGTTTTCTGCGCTTCAATTTAACAATAATATATTGCGGTTTTCCTTTAATCTTCTTCTCGGGGGTTACTCGGGTGGCGTATTCGATTTCGTCAGGATTTACTATTTTTAATTCTGAGTAGTTGCTTTTGATAATCTCCGTTACGTTTTCTTGTTTTTGTTCTGGTATCCCAATGATCTCTATGTTATTAATGCATGCGTGTTGTTCATTAGCATCCAATTGTTTTTGCAGTTCGTTAAATTCACTTTGAATTATGGCATTCTGTTCCGGGGTTTTTTCAAGGCTGTTGTTTTTTGTTGTGTCAATTTTTTTTTCCAGAGTTAATATTTTGTTTTTTAATTCTTCGATTTCTTCTTTATACTCGTTTCTCACGGTTTCCAGAAATTGCACCTTAAATTCATGTAACTTTTTGTCAAGGAGTTGGAGGAGTTGTGTTTCTGTATTATTTAGTGCAGTCTTTGCAATTGCCCTTTTATTCATATTGGCATGCAATATTAGCTAACATAACAACACTTCACTATTATAAACTTTAAAATAAATAATAATATAAATAAAATTAAAATAGCTACGACTTTTGTTTTATTTTGTGAAATTTCTAGAGAGCGATGAAAAACACGACAGCTGTCATTGAATATTATTGTTGTAATATTACCATAGCATAGGTATGGTTAAAATGACCTTAAACCGTGACCAAGATCAGTTTAACAAGGCTGAACCGGCGCACAGGAATCTATTAAGTACGACTGCATCAAACTCAATCCATTCATCCAAAGTTGTTGACAACAGAAAAAAAAAGAATTGAAGATAATACTATCTGTATATTTTATTGCATGCTGATAACACGTTGGGAATTATCAAATAAGGGGGAAGTGACACAAAAATTGTCATAATGGTGAACGTACGGCTTAATTGAATGTAAGTCAAAATCAAAATTATTTTGCTGACAATTTTTATATTTTTGCCCCTTGTGAAAAGAATTCCTCCTAGAAAAAAATTCATACTAAACGTTTTTTTATTCGAAATTTGTTTTTGTCCGCGCATGAAAATTTGTGTGCAATTCGAAAAAATTAGTTTTTGCAAAAATAAAGCACATAATTTGGTAAATCCGAATCGAGAGACAGCAGTTGTATATTGTTCTAATTCAAATTACATATTATTTTGTGAATCTGAATCGATTTACACTGGAAGTCAATTTATTTTTATTTTACTTTGAATATGAATTTACTTCCAATATATGAATTTAAAGGGCCGCCTGAGACCAAATCATCGGCCGCAAATTTCGATTTTCGCAGAAATATTTCACAGTTTTACAAATTAATTTTGAATATCTGAATTAAAAGATCTGGTCGCGAAGGAAATTGGCTGCGAATTTTCAAATTATTATTATTTTATGAGCAGGAAGCATTCTGCTGATGCACTCATATCTGATTTCACAATAATTTAAGAGTTGTTTTTAAATTCAAAATAAGTTAATCCATTCTTATCTCTAAATAAGAATCCAATTGAGCTTTAAATTGGTTTATATTAGTCGAATCGATGACATATTTTAACGAATTTACATCAAATATCTGAATTTCAAGGCCTGTCCGCTATGGTAATCAACTGCGAAATTTAGATTTATTCAGAAAATGTTGATTTATACGAATTTACATCAAATGTCTAACTTCAACGCCCGGCCGAGACGGTAATCGACCGCGAAATTTATATTTATGCTGAAATGCATCGTATTTTTACGAATTAACATTGAAAATCTGAATTTGATGGGCTGGCTGCAATGGAAATCGGCTGTGAAATTTCCATTTACTAAGAAATACATCATATTTTCACGAATTTACTTTGAATATCTGAATTTAAAGGTCTGGCCACCACGGTACCTACCGTGTCTACAGAGTCTATATGAATTCGATTATGGACAACATAAAAAAAAATCATTAAATTTCGAGTTACGTGGAATTCGTTAAATCGAAATTTGATTTTTGATGTCAACCAGTACATATTTCTATATTATATAATATTGGCCCAAAGTTGGATAATGTTGAAATTGTCTAACAAGATTCATTGTTACTATAATTGAACATACCCTCTTCTCCTGGGACTTAAGTCTGGCCTGCAGCTCACGACGTTCCTTCATCAGCTCCTCAGCTTCCTTCTGAGCGATGGTTTCAGCGTCAATCTTCTTGATATCCTAAGAAAAAAAAAAAGTAATTTCTATCAAATAATTGAACAGTTATGTATCCTTCTGACATCTAAATTGAGGAAATAGTAGTATCTCTTACTCGCATCTAGAATTGCTTCTCTTCTAGAGTCCCTTCTTCCAATCAACGATTGAAGTATCTTTGCAAGTACCGACATTCACTCACATCGTCGAGACTTCAAACACGGCATCACTTGCATCAGACATTTTGTAACAATGCTCGTGCTTTAGATCAGTCAAAACATAACAAAACAGTAAACAAAGAATGACAGGATATAAAAATAGCTACGGCAACTATTTGGTTGTGAGTGACGTTATAAAAAAAAACATTCTAGTTTTGGCCTGTTTGAGAATTCAACAATGATTGATAACGATGTGGGTCTCATGATTTCATTAGTGATGTGATTTCATCGCTCACAACAGTTGTTGGCAACATAAAATTCATAATGTGAGCATCGGATACTTGCGAATTCCTGTTGAAGAAGGGCCTTGTGTTTATTTGTTTGTTCTATGTACTTATATTTTTATTGGAAAGTGCGCTAAAGAACTGATGTCATAGATTTTTTTTTTGGTTAACGGTGCACAACCGAAAACATGTATACGTATTGTGAACAAGAATGACATTTATTGAATAAAAACAGGTTGTTTTTGTATAATTTGTACTGAGAAGGGAGTAGGCCATTTTCAGCTATAACAAATCCAAAGGATCAAAAGCAGTATTTCACAACTGAATTTATTTAAATGGGGAAAGGTTCCTTCGATAGACTTTCTTAGTTTCTCAGTATTTTCAAAATCATTGGGATTTGTATGATAAATCAAAGTTAGCACTGGTAGATCAGCATTGTGGTGATCAGGTGCTGTCCAGTTTAGGTCAGCCCTCTGAGAATTAACCTTTTGAACATCGGAGTATAAAAAAGACAAAATCCCCCAACAGTTGGGTGAGAATTTTCAGAACCGAGCGCTAATTGTACTGTACTGGTTAAAGAATTATATATTATACCTCCTCGTCCAGCTTCTTGAGCACCTTCTGGCCGTGCGCTGTGAGACTGATCTGCTGCATCTTCTCCTTGAGGTGGCGGTCCTTGATGAGCTGGATGTCGCTCTGCTGGCGCCGCTTCTCCCGCTCCTCACGCTCCACCTCCAGCCGCTGCTGCTCCACCAATTGCGCCGCCCGGGCTATCTCCTCCTGGCGCCTGGAATACAATAATACAACATCATGATTCTATCATAGTTTTACTCCTTTCTTTGGGTATTTCCTCGATGTCAACAAAACAGTCGACGGCTTCGGGAGTCACTTGATTCAGCACAGATGTGCCTCCGGGAAACAAATGAAAAAGACATACTTCTACGAAGTGTTTGTTTGTTTGAATATATCCACATTCACACAATTCAGAATCCTTTAGGTCCCATTTGCGCATCATGTGGGCTAGTGTCTGTGAATGCACTGGATAGGTTTAGTGAGATCCATGTTTTCCGAGGGAGAGGAAGCCCTGGCAGGTTAATAACTGGGTACACAACAAGGTGCTTGATGTTCCCATTTTTTTTCCTGCTACTGAAAGCGTTGGAACTGAATCATGACTAGTGATAGTCGGGAGTTTGTTTTTATTATTATCAAAGTTATTCTGAAATAGGCTGTCTTTTTTTTATGAAAAATTAGCTGTGCAGAGAAACAATAGAAAGTGTTGATTTTACGTGCAACTAATGGCGCTGTTTTAAAAAAAAAAACATTTTTTTACCTGCAACAGGTGACATCTATACAATTTAGGTACATAAAAACACATGCGCATTCGAATGCAACATCATGTCAAAATTTCAATGCAATCAGTGATAAACTTTCTGAATTTTAAGATTTTGAACAAACGAATCTTAACATTTTTATATATATGTAGATAGATTATTTATTAAATTATATTTAACCAGTGGACTGCCGATGGTCTCCGAAGAACATATGAGCATTCTAATATTATCCTTGTTAGAATAATTTGAGATGTGATTTTAACCTAAATGCTTTGAAAAATGTATGAAAAAAAAATCGGCATAGTTTGGGCAAATAAAACTTTAGGTTGCACTAATATTTTTCTGTTTTACGCTGCGGGCTTCAACAGGTTAAAGAGTTAATAATGACAGTAAAATCAGTTTTTCGATATATCCAAACATGACGAAGTTATTGGTTTTCAAAGCAAACTTGGGTAAAATGTATACAATCATGTCTCGTGAAATCATATGAGAAATAATTCAGTACAATTAAAAAATCGAACGGCAGTGGTGCAGTACTGCTGTGTCAGTCAATATACAGGGTGTATCGGCACGTACCTGACAAACTTTAACCAGCTATTCCTTAGCACATTTGGAGTAAAAAATGTTATGGGCACTTTGCTGTCCGGTAACATTTTTTTTTAATAAAAAATTTACTATTCATATTTTCACCACATGTCACCAATGTTTTATCCTTTGTCAAAGTTTGAAAACCCGTCTGGCAATATTTTGTTCGAGTTTCGTTGAATAATGTACGTACGTACCTACGTTGGCGCGCTTTTACAATCCCAACGAAATGGCACAGCACCATTCGTCTCATTTTTAACTATTATTATTTAGTGTGTATGAAAGAGCGAGGACACTTTTTGACGCACTTGCTAATAACAGCTGTTGAACGCGAGAAACAAGGCAAATGACAGTGACGGAGTGTGGATTTTTTTATCTATTTTTTGTTTTTAATAGAAAAAAAATGTTACCGGATAGCAAAGCGCCCATAACATTTTTTACTCCAAATGTGCTAATGAATAGCTGGTTAAAGTTTGTCGGGTACGTGCCGATACACCCTGTATGTACCTTGGCATGATACGCTTATTAGGCCGGTCGAAAATATCAACATTTTGACGGCTTATGTCTTCGGTAATATTTGGTATTTTATTTAAATTCCAAAAGTTCTGTCTCCTCAGCAGGCTCTAATTAATATGATGCATTTGTAAATAACATTAACATTTTGTTGTAAGAGTCAAACTCATGGGGATTTCAACATTTTAATGAAAATTCCTGCAGTTTCCCCCTTTTTGGGAATATTCCCCAATAAATAATCAAATTAAGACAATCATGACAATCGGAAATGAAGACCTACTAACATTATAATGATAACATGTAAAAACCCACCTTGCTTCCTCCTCTTCTCTGACCGTGTTCAGCCTCTCAATGTACTCCTTCCTGTCCTCAATGATCTTGTGCCTTTGCAGGACCCGTTGATGCTCTCGCACCTTGTTCTCATGGTAGTGTTGCACGGCTGTCTGACGAGCGCGTTCGCGGTCAGCGCGCTTGCGGCGCGGCCCGACAAGTGCGGCTGCGCGGCCCAATGCTCCGGCAGCGCGGATCAGTTGGCCGCGGACCTGTTCGGATGGCATCTCTTGGAGGAACGGACCTTCAGGTACGGATTCGCGAGATGCTTCGGATAGCTCTACGCCGAATTGGATGCACCTAGAAAAGGAAAATAAAGTTATAATTGAGGGTAGATTTATCATTTTTAAAGATTGGTTGTGAAAATTGATTGGTTTGTGTCACAAACTTCGGTTGTGAAAAATAATATGTGCAAATGATCAATAATTTATATCTAAATATAATGGTTTTTACAAGTTAAATGGATATTTCATAGCTCATGGTGGAAATTATGTCTGTAAATCAAGTTGAAAATAATTGCATTCAGCTATAAATTCTACACTTCAAAATTGGGAAAAAAAACTGTGCAAATTTTAAAATGCCAGAGCTCACTTTTTCTAACAGATTTTGCTTCTCCTTTTTCGTCACAAAACTTTTGAATAGTTAACAACACTGATCTTATGAAATTTGCACAATTTTTTCTGTCAACATTCTAGATCAACGCAACCATTTTGGGTTTTTCTGTCATGTCAAACACTATTTCAATATGCAATTACGTACGTATACGTAGTTCAAGGAGAAAAGATATTTTTATTTTTATTTTTATTTTTTATTTATTTTATTTATTATATAAGTACATTTTTGTTTATTTGTTACAATATATGATCAATATTTCAGGACCCCTCTTCCATAGAAGCATTAGCTATCTTAACCTTTTCACACCCGCATTATTGTTTCTACATATATAAAATATGTAATGCTTGATAATACCTCAGAAAATTATTTGAAAATTTTTTACATGGATCATGAAACATGGATCTAACATTGGGCGTCAGAGGGTATTTTTTAAATAGTAACGTAAAAAAAACATAACACAAAAGTAAAATGCACATTTACAATGTTGTGATAATCTCTAAGGTACAAACAAATAACATTTTAACTAAAATTCATTCAGAAATAAAGAAATAATCTAGGATAATAAATCTTTCACAAAGAAAAAAAATCACAAAGTTCATGTTAATTTGAATTAACACTGGGGCTGAAAGGGTTAAAAATAATACTATAATCTCTGTCAAAGTTGGGTAGTGGGCAGTATGTAATTAGTTGTTCTTCTTCTTTTAGTGTCCTTTGTGGGAAGTTAGCTATCATCAGGGCAATTGTCATTCCACACCACACGATGGAGCCCGGAACGATTCGGTAACCACTACAGTAATCTAAATAAATGGCAGCAACATCATGATCCAGTTAATCAAACACTAAGTCGGGCCATGTCAAGAGTCAGAATAACATAAGAATATGTATGAGACGATGTATGAATGTGATGCAAGGCTGTGTGGCAGTCCATCATCTCTGAACACCCCTGCGAAGAATGGACAATGGCATGACGGTTAGTTAGTTACTGTGTTTAGAATGTCAGCTTACTTGTTGGCGTGATCGATACGAATCTGCATATCATTGTGCCTGACACAGTCGACCAGCAGGCGCTCTAGGTGGAACGGATCCGCAAACACGGACAGTTCCAGGAGGCGCGCGAAGCGGATGCTCTGGTAGCATTGTGCCACTTGACGCACCAGGCGGATAAGGGCCACGTCACGCAGGGCGGTCACATATTGGCAGAGGGGAGAACCTAGAAAAGGAAACAAACATTTTACACGTGTACCTAATTCTGTTTTCATATGGTTCAACAAAAAAAATGTTAAAAAAAAAAAAAAAAAAACAGAATTGACTGGTTATGTTCAACCCTGATTGGCAGTGAAGCAATAAAAATGGCAGAGGAAGGACAAAATTACACCGGTCAGTGGCAGACTCAATTCCTCAGCTGGCTAAGTCCTCCAACATGACACTCTACATTTTCCGCTGATTGTGATGGTATCACGAGATTTTTAAATATTGTCAGGTTATTCGTAACCCAGGACTGATCAGTTAGTTGGTAGAGAGATATATTGGGTGGGATTCCCTACCCAAGTTCTCCATCATGGCAAAGGAAACATTTTCAATTAATTATGACGGTAGTAGGAGGAATTAATTATCGAGTGTTGTGAAAAATATTTATATGATGTGCAAGTGAATGATGGCAACAAGAAGTCGGGGATACCCGAGTACTGGTATAGCTTACCTTCTTCCTTCTCCAAAGTGTCGACAACGACCATGACCTTCTTGCATAGGACCAGGGGATCGAACTCTACCTCCAGCCAGTTGTACAGGTCCTTCAGTTCAGGGGTGGCCAGGGACACAACATTCAGGCGGACAATTTCTGGAAAAATAAAATTACCGATATCAGATTCAGTTCAATATACACATTTTTAATTTACACGTACATGGGGTGAGGTTTGTCGAGGTCTTGGCGGCGGATGCGTCTGTGCACCTATGACAGACACCGATTGAAGGAGACCCTTTGACATCTCCAACAGGACTCTGTCGACTTATCGCCTTGCACCCAAGTGGGAGATTCATACGTCTGTCACTCCTGGACACATTTACCCCCAGATTCCTACCCACTCCTCATACCTCCTTCTCAGATCTTCCTCTCCTACATTTTCTTAAAAAGACCATCCACAGAGCATCCCCAAAGATGACATAGGCCACGAGGAAAACTATTTTCAAAATGTATGGTATCCAGATGGCATAATGAAATTTGCACTACTTCTCAATCATATATGGAGCTGTGAAATATTCATTATTTTTCAATTGTTTTGTTTTCAATTTTTTCAATTCAATTTTCAATTGAGCAGAAAAGGATAGTTGAAGTGGATGAAGCCAGGTAATGACAACTAGACTAAGAACAAAGATATATAGATATCTTAACTCTGTCTGATTTTCTCAACATAATTGACGGCGAAAGACATGCCCTGTGCACTAACGTCTCAACATGTGAGAAAGAACCGTAGTACAAAATAATATTTACAAATAATGTTGCAAGCTAATTGTCAACGCCCTTAAAAGATCAAATTACCCTTGCAGAGGTCCACTATAATAATTAATTTCTAATATATATGATATAGTATCTAATTTTTAAAACGTTGCCAAATAAATTTGAATAAATATGGTAGATGACCAATGCAACCAAGCCCAAATGTGAAAAATCAATGTTTAAAAATAACCTTTGAGCAGAGAGACCCTGGTGGGCGGCTGCTGCAGGCCCAGGAGCACAGCGAGACGCTGGGCCTTCTCCACGGGGCTCTTGTCCGTCTCGATGAAGCGGTCAAATTCGGGATGCAGAGACGGCAAGGGGATGGACAGGACAGCCACCAGCACGGTACATGCCAGACTAAAGGAATAATAAAAAAATCATTCCGTATAAAACAATGTTTTTTTTACAATAATACATATATTTTTAATAATAGATATACTTAAAAAATACTTTATTTTTATTTTGGTTTGACAGAAGATTAAACGATAATCCCCAGGGACTGGGGTCAACCGCGCTAACTGAATCAAAACCCGATTGGGTAGGACCCACATTTATTTTGTATATTAACTGCTGTAATGTCATCCAATTTTAGAGAAATTTCCGCATGTGTGTGTGATTGCCACCAAAAGTTGATACAATTTGTTAGAATTGATTTAAAACCTATTACGCAGTCCACAATATGATGAGCATTACCAGTGAATAGCATAAATCGACTCAAGTCGCCTAATGATCTCAAAGAAATGTGTTTTTTTGTTGTAGGAGTGTTGCACAAGGGATTAGAAAATGCCAAAGAGATTTTTTTTTATACCGATAGGGAAGCACAAAAACTTTTTAGTTTATTTAGAATAATTTTAAATATGGAACACATAGAGACGTCTATTGATATGATTGAGAAACACTTTAATATTACCGACTTTACAGTGGTTTGATCTACCCAAAAGCTTCACGACAGTCAAATGTGTCTCACATGCAGGGTTGTCACATTTTGCCGTTTTTTATCTGATTTTGTGTCATCGTTTTGTTGTTGTATTTATGTATAATATTTCAGCAACAAAGTTATCTTGTTTCATCTATTTATAATGGATAATAACAAATTTACAGCTACTTTCAAAAGTATGAAATATTATAATTTTATTGCCTTTTATTTATAAGTTATAATTTGTGATACATGTGTAAATAAATAATTTTAAAAAATAGTGTACAGTGTGTGTTTTCTGTTTGTGATTTTAAGAATTGAGTTTTTGTTTTGTAAAAATAATTGTAAAATTTCTTTGAGCGACAATGGAAAGTGGTGAACAAAATAAATCTGGTAATGATCAACTGATTTGGAAGATTTCATGCCATACTCTTGAATCGGATGACAGTGATATTGATGTCGAAGTTGGTGATGAAGAGCAAGAACCAAGTCCTCACAAAGCGAGTTGTGTTTTTCTAAGGGAACGGCAGCATAAACGACGAACGGTGTACATATTTTCTTCTTCATAATATTTACAAAAAAATATATACATATATATATATTAAGGCTGTGCACAGCCATACTAATACTTTTCAGCATTCATAAGGTTAAATATGGATTTGTGAAACATGATTCTTAAGGTTCAGGAGTCGAGGCCAATTGGGTTGATGTTAGAATGACCATATTGAAAAAATCTTAAATTAACTTGATTATGGATGCCTTCGCAAGATCTGGTGAAGTGGTTACCTCTGCAACTCCTCGGGTGTGAGATTCTTCTTGAGTTCCTTGCTGATCTGGAAGAGCTTCAACAGGGCGGCTGCGTGGAACAGACAGTGGCCGGCCTTCCAGAACACGAGCGCCAGCTTGCCATAGTAGTTGGCCATGGTCTTGGCCACGTGCGCCTTCTTGGACATGTTCATCAGGTTGTGGATGTCCTCGATGGCCTTGTAGGCTTCCTGGAATCGAATTTAAGATAAAATCAAATTCATCATTCAGTAAAATTTTATTCCAGTGCCTTGAAGAACCAAATAAGAGAGCCTCACTCAAAGATTATGATTGTGTTGCGATGTAGACTATCGACGTATAGTCGACGAATGCCTACTTGACATAATCCGCATCGATAAAGATGGACGACAAACAGGAACATCAACCTATCACCTGAGGCCTCAGATCTCGATATCCATCTAATCCCTCACTATACAATATAAGAATCTCGCAGTTTACCTATAACCAAACTAAAATCAGGGCTATATTGATTGAAGCCAGAGTAAATTATTTGGTTTTAAAAAGCTGGGGATTTTTTTACAAGGCTAACAGGTTATTCAATAGTGGCCAGTGCTTTTCCTATACAAGTAATATATCAAGTATCTCCGAAAATTAATAATTGGAAGCTACCTCTGGGCTAGAGCCCCAAAACTCTTGATTAACCTGCTTTACTCTGTAGAAAGGAGGGCGGTTCACCTGATTAACAACCCATTACATATTAACAGATTGAGTCACCTCCAATACTTAGATGGAACATAATAAGACGAGTATGTTTTATAGGTATTTCAATATAGCTTGCTCCAAGGAACTAGCAGCTTGAATCCCCTGCGCACCGAACTATGTGTGCGAGAACCAAGCATTCCTAGGGGCCCTAATTCACCAGGATACCAAATGCTTAGCACTATACGGAGGGTCCACCACCTGTTCACTTGGTGTTGCCATAATTTGGTGGTCGACACCAGCATCGATGCGCGCCAACCAGTAAAATGTATAGCACTATAAAATAGTGTACAGCACTCACTCAGAACACCACTGTAGCCCAACTGGTTGAGTAACCATGGTGTCCTGGCTAAATAGGACTCTAAAGGGTGATCAGCACAGACATATGAATATATAGACTAGAAATTAAAGATGAGGGGTAAAATCAACTGTTGAAGAACGAAGGGGGTAAAGCTGACTGTGATTCGTCAATAAATCAATCTGACAGTATATAGGCATCTCGCATTATAATATCACCATTTAGTTCTTAAAAGTAAAATCTGCTTTTGAATGAATAGACATTTTTACATGGGAGCGCAAATTACTCGCCACGTTATGAACAAATTTGCGAAGTCCAAATTCGGCAAAATAAATTTCTTTTATTTTCAGAGTCGAATATTTCGTTTACGTATTTAGTTAAGACACTTTTATAAATGTTCATAATTTACTTCCCAGCAACCAACCAGCTTTGTGTTTCGCGTCCAGACGTATCTCTATCTGTGATAGTATATGTTTCTACAACTGATCCATATTATACGATGTGAATATGCTTAAAATAAAGTAAAATAATGCTTATATATGGAATATAATACGACAATTGGGTTTATTCTCTTTTTCACATCTATTTTTACAAGTTTTCATACCACAAGCCACCATTTTGCCGGGTTATTTCGTAAAATGAACCGATGATGCCTCGACCATAGTTCGCACAAGAATGATGACGTCACGTTTTCTAAATTCACTTGAGGCCATACGCGAGCCCAGCCGGCTCCAATGGAACCGGTATGGGGAGTGGGGAATAATACGCTTTTAATCACTTAGGGCAGGTCTAATATTCATATGTCTGGTGATCAGGTACTTGTACAATTCAGTTAGTAAAGTCTCAGGCCTTCCCAGCACCCATAGGTTAAAATCTGATTCTTAAATCATACAACACATGAGGTGAATATAAATTATATTGCCATTCTAAAAGAGGCTATACAAAAAGCGAAACTTTTTCCAGCAATAGTTTAAAAATGTATGAAATATATTTACCTGCCACAACTCCATCTGGATGGCGCTATCCAGTTGGAAGAGTCTGGTCTCCAAGTTAAACTGCTGTGTCTCGGGTTTGTTGATGCTCACATTCCCTGTCTGAACCTGGAACCCCAGGAATCAAGGTTTTGAAGTAGGTGCAATTATACAGGATATGGTATATAATCATTCTACGCAGTCATTCATCAATCTTAATGATTTTATGAGGTGGAATATTTTTTAATGAATTGATGATATACTTCATAGAAAAATCTCTTTCTGGAAAATGTGAATAAAAATGGTTATAGCTACCGTCAGCACTCGAAACTTAGGCCCATTTTGCTGTTTCGTATTTAGCTTGAGCTTGTTAAAGTTCACCACGGTTGGCATTGGATATAAGATTGTATGTTCTGGTTTGACAAGGTGTCTTCCCAGATATCTGAGCATTCTTCCCATCAAGGTGGGACATTGGCACGATCTCACTAAATCAGTTTTTCTAGAAAGAATATTTTTCTATGGTTGATTTGTTTTCAAATGACAAACATAAAATGATTTTACCGGTATAGGAATTGAAGCCATTGAACAGTTGGATACGACCTACAAAGACGGTACCCTCTTTCGACAGATTGCTGTTCATCTCAATTCATTTAATATACAAAAGATTCACTCGTATTTGAACGGAGACCAGAATTGATTTCTAGTTTTTTGTCTCCAAAGTGCTCTAATACATCGGCACTTGATAATTATGTGAACTTAACATTTAATTAGGTTGGGACAGGATATGTTGTGATAAAGATATAATTAATGATTCAATGACTACAATACCAACAATGTAAATACTTCAGGATGAGGGAATATTGTTTTGTGTACCTGACATCTAGTAATACTAGCTTTGTCCTATTAATGAACATATTGCGCAATATGCTTACATATTATCAAATGACCACATTTTTCAGTTTAATTTAAGCATTTTTAAGTGAATTTAGAAGAATTAGCTAATCAATAATGCATTTGAAATGTAAGACACATGGTTATAGTAATGGTAAGTGGTAATATCTCAGGTAAATGTTTTCACAATAGAATTTACAAATATCTTCATGGATATCATTTACAACAATGCAAGAACTTTATGAACATGATGGAACATAATCGTAATTGACAAAATAAGAATGGTTAATTAGGAAAGTTGTTAGGATAAGGTAGTAAAGGTGATATTGAAGTTGAATTGCTATGAGCTCACATAATAATCAAGTGCCAACACATCTACAGACCAATCTACAAAAATAATAATCGGCTAATTTACATAGCGCGTGTTCTCGTTTAAATCACCTTTCGTGAAGGTTCCAAATTTACATTACTCACAGAGAGCTTGCAAATATCCTCGAGGTGCTTCCGTAGCTTGTCGCAAAGCTTCCTGAACTCGGTCTTGCGAGCGTACTTCAGGCAGAACTGGAAAGCCATGCGGGCGATATCGTGGTACAGGTTCTCCACGTGGGCGTTGGTTCTCAATAGTTCCAGACACTGGCAATAGGATTCCCAGAGGAACTTGACCCACGGAGTCAGGATAGTGCGGTCGGAGCGGTCCTGGGCGTCTTCGCCGGAGACGGCCGATAGGAGGATGCTCTCCGGAGTGGCGAGGTTGTCCAAATCGTCGATGTCGATGACGGCCTGCGCTGATTGCTTGCGGGCATCTTCCGTGCGCTTTTCAGCCATGCGGAGATACCCTCTGGAAATATATTAATGGATTACTTCATTTTAATTTTAGTCTTGTACTACAGAAAATGGTGAAATTCTTTAAATATTTATTCAAATGGAAGTGGTGCATACAGGAATCTGATATAATATCTCTCTCCGTACAGCGTGCCACTGTTTTCTATGGCCCTTTTCTAGTCTGAGTTAAGAATAATCTAAAGGTTAGAATCTCACTAATCTGGCCCTTTAGAGGTTCGGCTAACTTCCAGTAAGCTGGCGCTATCTAAGATGTTGAAATAAGCTTTACTTCCAGAAGACATTATGGTTTTGCATAAATTAACCAGAAAGATCAGGTTTAAAGTGCCATATTAGTGAGATTCCAGTCCATCTGTAACATGTCATACCGTATCACATTCTCCAGTGAGCCCACGTTGACAGACTGGAACATGTTCCGGTACTGGAAAAGTCCCTCCTTGGCGATGTGCGACTTGCGCAGCTCCACACACAGCTCCAGGTAGCGGAACATGATGGGCTCCAGCACGCTCTCCGACCAATTGTAGGACCACTTCTTGTTGCGGAACACCTCCTGCAGCGTGTCCAGCGCCCGCGCTGGCTTGCCGATCTCCATGAACTCTGGAATATACAAATACTTTTGGGTTATAAAAACAATACATAGAGTTGCACATTCATAATGCAGGGTATATCCCCATGAACTCTGGAATATACAAATACTTTTGGGTTTTAACAAACAACATTACGGGTTTCACATTAATAATGCGGGGTATATCCCCATGAACTATGGAATATACAAATAATTTTGGGTTTTAAAAACAATACACAGAGTTTCACATTCACAATGCAGGGTATATGAACTCTGGAATACACACATACTTTCGGGTTTTAACAACAATACACCGAGTTTCACATTCATAATGCAGGGTATATCCCCATGAACTTACGAATATCAAAATACTTTTGGGTTTTAACAATAATATACCGGGTTTCACATTCATACTGCAAAGTATATCCCGATGAACTTTGGAATATACAGTTAGTTTTTAACAATAATACACCAAGTTTGGGTAAAATTTGACCATTCAGACTTATTCGTAATTATAAAAGTCAACAATTTGTTTCAACTAATTTACTGTAAGAAATTATTCAAGTTGGCGTTTCCTCCAAAAGTCTACAATATATACTTATTGTTTTCATTCAAGATGGGTACTTTGATTGGGCTGTGTTGTCCATTTTTTGTGTATTATTTAACAACAAATCAAAGGAATCAATAATAAACGTTCAATAGAGCAATAACCCAGTTTGAGAACATAGTTCCTATTCTTTCATAATAATATTGTGTTTTTCAAAATAATAATAATGTGTGGTTGCGCAAATTATAGCTTCGTACTTTCCCCACAATCTAAAATCAAAAGTAATTTTACCATTATGGCAAAAATCTTTCAAAGACACACCTTCCCTATGGCTTGAAATTCTAATGTATTTTATTATTTCAAATTCAAGTCCCATGTCCTTTGACAGGTTATTGATGTTTTAATAAAATGTAGATAATGTTAAATTGAGCAATATTATACAGGTAGAACTGATATGTTGTGTAGTAGTTAGCAATCACATAATTTATCATATTGTCGTATGTTATTTCTGCAAAAATTTCTTCTCAAATTTGATTGGCCAAAATTGGTATAACTTATATGAATTACGATAGAATCGTATTACATGTGTAAAATCGTAAACTGTTTCTGTTAAAAAGTTATCCATGCTTCTAAAGCCAACATCTTGGTTACTCCATAAGGAAACTATGTAAATTTCTCTTGAGAAATGTTTATAAATACGTAGACAGTATTAAATGTCAAAGGTGCTAAATCATCGATTTAGGTTTATTTTTAACAATTGTCAAATACAAACAACCTTGCATTACATATAGAACTAGTTAAAAGGGTTAGAGTTAATAATAAAGACCGGGAAAATGTCACATGTTAGTAAAATGACATTTTATTGGTTTGAAAAAACATTGGTGGGTAATGTCATTGATCGGACGTGATTTGGCGTATCTAAAAAATTAACATTGGGAGATTAAAATCTTCCGTTAAAAGATGTAGACAGGGCACATGTGGTCGTGTTCTAGGAGGAGTTTGCAAGTAAATATATTTGTAGAACAACATTAATTATATAATTGCAACGTGGAAGCGACCATATTGACATAAAATTTTTACCGTTCGCTCGTTTGAGCGCATTTTCAGGTCTTTGCCCGTATCTAGCCATCTTGAATTATTGGTTTTCAGTCACAACACATGGATCACTTAACAAAAACACGCGTAGACAAGTAATATGTCATGTAATTCCGCCAATTTAGCCGGCAAAAACTGCCGAGAGAACAACTTTATGGCTGACGCAAGATGGCCGCCAATAAAAAGACATGCGGAGCAAATTCCAATTTCAAACTGGAAGCGGATGTCACCATAAACAATATGCCCATAAAGCACCTAAATAAATACTTTTCAAAAATATTTTTTTTACAAAACATGTAAGGTTAGGGGTTGAAAAGATGGTAGAAAAACGAAATTTCTCTTTGAACCTGATGAAGTAGACCTCAGTTCATATGTAAGACGATAAATACTTTTAAACAAAAATTTTATGGAAAGATTGCTCCGATTGCCGGTGTATTACACAAAAAATATTACAAACATAGTGAAAATAAATCTGTATAATTTTATTAATGGATGATGGGATTCATCATGGATGATGGAAGAAAAATGCATGTGTGAAATAATGTAGTATGTTTTACTAAATAAATTATTATTGTTTCTGATTTTACAGTAATCGATCTCTATATCTATATATTATTACGAAAATAATATATAATATTCAGGATTTTTTAAAGGCTAAAGGGTGAGTAGTTTATTTATGGCAAGACGCGACGTTCGTTATATTATAATGTTTCATAAATGGCGTTAATTAAATAATTTTATTAAAATACGCTTATTGCAAGGTATTGCTTTACAATATAAAGACAAATTATTTGTTTGCGCCTGTACATACGAAATATGAATTTGAATAAATAGTTTTGTCCGTAAATAAACTCAATTATTTTAAGAAAGGCATACAAATTCAATATTGGATTGAATAATTTATTCTTGAAACAACCTTTCTTGAAATAATTGAGTTTTTTTACGGACAAAACTATTTATTCAAATTCATATTGTGTATATACAGGCGCAAACAAATAATTTGTCTTAATATTGTATTACGTACAAGCGTCAGGATGTGTGTTTCAGGAATGACATTATATTTTTTTAGGTGCTAATTTAAATATTTTAGGAAAAAACACTTTTTGCAAGATGTGCTTTAAACTATTAAGATGAATTATTAAGTGTATTTTTTCCTAAATATTAACACAAACCAATTTCGAGATCAATAAAATAATAAAAACAACCACTATATAAAGAAAAAAAAAAGATTTCTGAATTATACGATAAAAAAATTGTTTTAAGAGTAAATTAACTTACTTTTTTATATTGACTCCACACAGGAAGCACTGAGGTAAATTGTCATTGGTAAAAAGGGTCTCCGTCGTCTTTAAGAATGCTGCAGAAAGTGAATGTGGGTCTTGAAAAGACATCTCATGTTGTAGAAGGAAGGAAACATAGAGGCCGGTAAATCATTCCACAACCGAGCATTTGAAAACAAGAACGAGCTGATGAAACAACCTGTTCTCATGTAGCTAATGTCAACCATGTACAAATGATGAGCTTGAGTTTTGTTTTTTTCCCGGCCCGGGAAGGCTAACTTAACTCTGGTTTCGATTGAGTCCCCACAGACAGGGTGTGAGTAAAATTTCAAAAACAGCTCCAATTGTGCTTGCATTGGGCCGGTCCTGCCCACCGAGCATGTCAATAGAAGGATTGATGTGAAGATCACTTCCGTTGAAGGAGACCAGTAGGTAGATTCCCGTCTCCATCCCATGGGAACAGTATTTTATTTAGTTATTGCTCCATCCCTAGTCAAAAATATGTTCCCTAAGATAGGTGAGTGAGATAGCCGCGTAGCGATCGCTAAGCAGCTATCTCACTTGCACTAGTTTGTGCCAAATCTAAAATGAGGGGGATGAGTATATTAGGGATGTGTCCTTAGCTAGGGATAGAGAACGGGAATAAGAATAGAACAGTAAGCGTCAAAAACAGATGGTTTGAAAAGGAGATATTTTATGTAAATACGAATGTTAGAAAGAGCATGATAATGTATAAATAAAAACAATTACAATTAACAGGAGTAGATGAAAATAATTATTAAATCAGGACTTATTTAAAAGAGAGCAAAAATGTATCATTTAAAGAAACAATGTGAATTTTTGTACTATTGATATATTTTCTAAAATTATTATTTTTATGTGTATTAACACACTTTCGGTGGGAAGGGTAGTTCTATCTTTTACGCCGGTCCTACTTGCATGGCGCAAAAGGCATTGCTGTCTGATTGACGCACACGTACCATCCAGAATAGTTAACATAGACTCTAGATATCCTCCGTGGTACAGCTCTGCCTTAAAAAAAGTAATTAAAGAAAAACTTAAATTTCATAAAAAATACAAAATTTATAACCGTTACTCAGACTATCATACTTTCTCTCTTCTTCGAGAACGACAAAAGTGCATGCAGAAAGTATGCTATGACAATTTCATTAATATGGCCGAATCTAATATTAATACCGATTCCAAACATTTCTGGACATTTGTTAAATCTAAGCAAAAAAGCTCTGAACTACCTAACAATATGTATCTTAACTCTCAGCATGTATCGGGTGAGGAAGCTATAAGTAACTTATTCAATATACATTTCCAATCCTCCTTCGAATCCCACACCCCGTGCACCTCGTCTACCACTCGAGTATATAATCCAAACACCTCAGTACTCAATCTTATTAATCTTAATATGGACGCTGAATTAGTTTTTAAATATCTTAAATCATTAGACCCTACCAAAGGCAGTGGGCCTGATGGTATACACCCAGTGTTTTTAAAGAATTGCGCTGGTGTTTTATGTTATACGCTAAGTCAAATATTTAAAACCTCACTGTCTTCTGGCATTTTTCCGCAGCAATGGAAAAGCTCATATGTTGTACCTATATTAAAAAAAGGAGACAAGCACAATATTGAAAATTACAGACCGATCTCTAAACTAAATGTAATGGGTAAGCTTTTTGAAAAAATTGTTTATGATAATATTTTTCCTTGTATACGGCCACACATTATTCCGAATCAACACGGCTTCATGACCAAAAAATCAACAGAAACTAACCTTTGTGAGTTTGTTGACACAGTCCTTGTTGCTATGGATAATGGATATCAACTAGATGTAGTCTACACAGACTATTCCAAAGCCTTAGATAAAATCCCACATAGCATTTTAATTGAGAAAGTCGAAGCAATGGGTATACACGGTGACCTCCTTCGTTGGTTAGCCTCTTACCTCTACAATCGTACACAAGCTGTAACTGTCCAAGGGTTTTGCTCTAGTTTCGTGCCCGTAACCTCAGGAGTACCCCAGGGATCTCACCTTGGCCCCCTTTTATTTAATATCTTTATGAATGACGTTAGCATAATTATCCGTAATTCTCAGCTATACTTATATGCTGATGACAAAAAGATAATCAAAATCATAAAGTCTGAGATGGATTGCATAGAACTCCAGCATGACCTTGACTCTCTGGTGAATGAATATTGTTTAAAAAATCACCTTCTTTTGAATGCAGACAAATGCAGCATCATATCTTACTCTCGAAAGAAACACACAATATTATATCCCTACAAAATTAAAAACAAACTCTTAAACAGGGTAAATGTGATTAGAGATCTTGGAGTCCTAATGGACAGTAAGCTTCTTTTTCAATCTCATATCGAGCATATTACGTCGAAGGCTTTGAAAATGCTGGGATTTATATTTATACTTAGAGTATGTTCAGTTTTCAAAAATCCACAAATATTTAAGATTCTCTACATATCTTATGTCCGAAGCCACCTAGAGTATGCATCAACAGTGTGGAACCCTCATAGTTCTACATATAAATCAAACATAGAAAGAGTTCAGAAAAAGTTTTTGAAATATGTCTCTTATCGCATGCGAAATGATGAAAACAATGTGTCTATGAACCTTAAAACTCTTGATCAACGCCGAGATATCAGAGACCTAGTAATGCTATATAAGATAATCCACTATTTTATTGATAGCCCATACCTTTTACAAAATATTCATTTCAGATGTCCATTAAGAGTAACTTTTGCAGCAGCCAGCAGTAGCGTTTGGGGCGCATTGGATGCCCTCTCCAGCCGGACTCTCCCAGCCTATCGCCTAGCACCGCAGTGGGTGGGCTGGAACCAAACGCTCATCACTCCTGGACAGCCTGAACCCCAGATTCCTACCCACCCCTCATACCTTTCCTTTCCAGACCTTTCCTTTCACCTCCTACCCTACAAAAAAAAAAAAAATAAAATAAAAATTCATGAACATACAACACAACAATTTTAACATCATTTCAGCGGCGAGTAGCAGGCGTCCCCGGTGCGGGCCAAAACTGTTGGTAAATTTTGCCAACATTCGCGGCCTGCACACAAATTTAAATTCCGTCCATCACCATCTTTTGTCCCAACGTCCCAACCTTCTTTTCCTATCCGAAACTCAGATAGCCGAGCCGCCAGACTCCTCCTATCTGGACTGCCCGGGCTTTACCCTCGCAAGCAAATTCCGACTGAAAGGAGGAGTCTGCCTCTATAGTCGAGCTGACGTCAACTGTGTGCGACTATTGAGTCTGGAAAACTCCAGATTCGACGTAATGTGGGTGCGCGTCAATCTTGCCAGTACGACAAGATTCTACGCATGTCTATACCGCTCACCGAACCATAGCGAATCAGACACTTCCGAGCTCTTCAAACATTTGAGCAATACTATTGATGATCTCTTGCCCCGCTACCCTTCGGCCGAGTTTGTTGTTCTGGGGGACTTCAACGTTCATAACGAACCATGATTGAAGTTCTCAGGCCCAACGGACTCGGCTGGCCGACAGGCGGAATCCTTTGCCATTTGCTACGGATTAGAGCAATTGGTTCAGGAGCCTACAAGAGTTCCTGATGTCCAGACTCACCGCTCCAATCTGTTAGACCTATTCTTAACTACTGTGCCACACGGTTATAAGATTGACGTCACAGCGCCTCTGGGATCATCTGACCACTGCCTAGTGACGACATCAATCCCCGTTAGCCTCAGACCAACCAATGAGAGGCTGAGGAGAAAAGTGTGGCACTATAGGTCAGCAGATTGGTTCGGTATGCGGGCCCATTTCAATGCTTTTCCGTGGTCAGCTGTTTGTTTTCGGACTTCGGACCCTTCAAGATGTGCCCAGGAGATTGGTGAAGTCATCAAATCGGCGATGGATGGCTTCATACAATCGACTACTAAAGAAACTGGTGTGGGCTCAAAGCCGTGGTTCAGTCGACAATGCTCCGAAGCAGTTCGACGAAAAAACGCGGCTTACCGAGCCTACAACACATCTCGAACGCCCGAAAGCAGATCAGCATACAACAAATCGGCAAAGGAATGCAAGAGAATCATCAATAGGTCAAAATTCGAACACGACCTGCAGATCAGCAAAAAGCTGGCTGCCTGCCGGGGGTGCTGTTCCGCCGTCGGTTCCTCACTGCGGCTTCTATATGAAAAAGCTGAGGATCCGGCATCGGGATGTACTCCACGTCATACGGGGGCTCGATGTTAACAAAGCTAGTGGACCTGATGGAATACCTGCTCTGGTATTGCAGAGGTGTGCTGCGGAAATAGTTCCAGTTTTGACAAAGCTCTTCAAAATGTCCCTGAAGTGTGGTACTGTGCCCTCTGGTTGGAAAAAAGCGGTAATTCACCCTATTCCCAAGAAAGGTGACCGCTCCAACCCGGCCAACTACCGCCCCATAGCGATCACATCAGTTCTGTCCAAAGTGATGGAACGTGTGATCAACGACAAACTGCTCACATACCTCGAGAAGAACAAAATTATCAACGACCGTCAATACGGATTCCGGCGGAACCGCTCGTGCGGTGATCTTCTCGCGTATGTGACGTATGTTTGGGGGCGGTGCCTGGAACGTCACGGTGAGACCCAAACGGTCGCACTAGACATATCCAAGGCCTTTGACCGGGTCTGGCACCGAGGACTTGTCAACAAATTGCATTCTTACGGACTTCCCGCATCCCTGTGTACGTGGATTGCTGACTTTTTAAGGGATAGGTCGATTCAGGCGGTGGCTGACGGTTTCACCTCTTCCTCGCACCTGACCTTTTGACATGTGCACCGATTCATTGTTACGCGGATGACAGTACAGTTCATGATAGCTTTTTGTTTGACAAGCCTCCAAAGGGCACACAAACTCCAACGGCTCGGAGGGCTTTGAAGCAGAGAATGGACGGTTATCTCGAGAGTATTTCCTCCTGGGGTAAAAATAATCTCGTCGAATTTAATGTTTCAAAGACCCAATCCTGTCTGATTACGTCTAAAAGGGATCCAAATGATAATCTAGTCTCCTTCAACGGAAGCAATCTTCCGAACAGGCCTTCCATTGATATGCTTGGTGTAACTATAAGTGACCAGCTCAGGTACGGGGGCTCCATCGAAGCCAGAGTAAAGTTGGCCTCTCAGAAGCTGGGCGTACTGTACAGGGCCCGCAGATACTTTAATAGAACACAACTGCTCACCCTGTACAAATCGCTAGTGCGCCCTACTGTCGAATTTGGCAGCCATCTCTGGTCTGGAGCCCCAAAATACCTGAAAAAAACCCTTGACTCTGTGCAGAAACGGGCGGTCCGTTTGATAGATTCCCCAATCTTAACAAACGGACTGCAATCTTTAGAGCAAAGGCGTCAGGTAGGTATGCTGTCCTTGTTCTATCGGTATTACAATGGAAGATGCTCTGAGGAACTAGCGTCATTGATCCC
This sequence comes from Hesperophylax consimilis, assembly GCF_061612785.1. NCBI lineage: Eukaryota > Metazoa > Arthropoda > Insecta > Trichoptera > Limnephilidae > Hesperophylax > Hesperophylax consimilis. The sequence continues at coordinate 9,420,787 of NC_142857.1, forward strand.
TTCGGCACCGGTGCGTAGTCGGGATACACGCCAAACGCGCGCCCAACATTTGTACACAGTTGACACTTGTCACATGAGAACGGGTCGCTTCTACGATTCGTTCTTAAGTTCAACAGCTCGGCTGTGGAACGAACTGCCGGCCTCTGTGTTTCCTCCCTCCTACAACATGGGACTCTTCAAGACCCATGTTCACTCCTTCCTCTCCACAAAAAGACCCTCCACACAGCATCCCCAAAGATGACATAGGCCCTGAGGGAAATTATTTTCTTCAGGGCCTCCTGTGTGGAGTAAATATAAAAAAAAAAAAAAAAAAAAAAAACTCGATCTCCGGACACATTTTATATTCCTAAGAGCAATACTAATTATCTTGAAAATGTATTTATAAGAAGAAGCTGTAGCACCTTTAATAGATTATGCACAAATATCGATGTGTTCAATACGAGCCTCGCAGGATTCATAGCATTCCTAAGAGAGTAGCGTTCGATCGTTTCGGGAAACTTAGTAGTGTTAGTGTGTGTATTGTTTTTGTATGGGTTGAATCTGTAGTCTTTTTATTTTTTTGGAGATTTTCCTTTTCTACTAGTTAGTATTTATATTGTATTGTATTATTTATATTCATATGTTTTTCTACCTATATATAAAATGAATCTTCTGTGGAAACTTTACTGGTTTATGCAACTTGGTAAAAATGATTTGTATTAAAATATATTTGTATAACTGTTTGTTTCCCAAATAAAATAAAATAAAATAAAAATAATTATATATCAATCTGTTTGCAAGGGTCCCAACTATATGTATGTGTTTTTAAAAATATGAACTAAGTTTTCCCATCTTCAAATTCTTGCCTTTTGTGTGGAAGAATATTTTATCAAAACGAATCTATATTTAAACCTGTAGAACGGGTAATACATCCTTACACTTATTGCACCAAAGATGCGGAAGTTTTTTTTAATGATTTGTGAAAAATTTGTAATTTAATAAAATATGTACAATTTTTACAAATAAAATATCACTAAATGGCCCAACACTGACTTTAACTTCAGTTTATGGAGTCGTACTACAAAAGTAGGCTTTCGTTTCAGAGAATAATTTTATAGTTGAGGTGTGGTAATTACTATGTAAGAAAAATCATTAAAATATAAATATTATTTTCAAAGATATATTTGTTTAAAACAAAATCCAACTTCTTGAATGGGATCTTATTTTCGCCCGCTTGAAGTGTGTTGAGGTTAAACACAACGTTCGTTATAATCTACGCGTTAATTCAATTATTTTATTGATGAATTATACACCCAGTTACGCAATATGAATAAATACTTTTGTCCGTATAAAAACTCAATTTTTTCAAGAAAGGCATACAAATACAATATTGGATTGTATCACCGACAAAATGTTGTATGCCTATATCGAGGGAATTTCATTTATGTATAAAGATAAAAAAAAAAACACTTTTTTTTATTTTAACTTATATAAAACTTAAAAGTGTTCAAGAGGGAATGTTATATTTCGGTAGCAATTAGGAATGCGGAGTCTTAAGTGGAACCGGAATCGCCCCCCAGATTGTCATTTCGATTACTTTTAGCCGTGATCGGGCATTCTCATCAGACAATCATAACAATTCTTTCTCTCTCCCTCTCTATACCTATTTTTCCAACCAGGAAGTCAGATAAAGGAAACAAATAATAATGATAGTAAAATAAATGAACACAAACAAGTTATTTATTAAAAGAAAATGCAAACATTAAAAATAGAACAAATTTACAAAACATTATATTAATTATTTATCAATATTCTTCTTCCATTACAACGAAATAACATTAACACCATGCGATACATTTACACAGCCCTTTAAAGTCCTTTCTTTCAGCTTCTGAAAAGAGCGAAAAAAATACACAATATTAAAAACTTAAAAAGACAAGAGTTATGCTGCATATACATTTGCGAACTGAAACGCGAGTCGAGCTTTGAATTATGGGATAGGAATGAAGCAACCGCAAGCGGCATTTTGCGCCATCACGGGCAAATGCATACGCAGCATAAGAATCAAGATAAATTACCGATAGATCGGTTAGTAGCAGAGTGGATGAGTGCGTCGGGTTCCCGCCCAAGTGGGTTCAATCACCTGTTGCTTAACCCTCGAACTGCCAAGCTAATATAGCTCGATGCCTCCGAGAAACAGGGTCGCATCTCGGAGTATTTAGACCTTACCCCAGCACTCGGTGCTCTGTTTCCTTCTATTTCCCTAAATACTCGTGGGACAAAAATTAAACCATACGAAAACTCCCTCTTCCCTCGTGGAACCTTCGGGGAACCAAAGGGGAGTGGGCTTTTCCATTATGGGGCCTTTAGGGAAACAAGGAGGGGTGGATAGGAGAGACGAAGGCCTCATCTCTCGTGTGGCCTTCAAGGAACCAAGGAGGAATGGAGATGATAGATGAGGCCCTCTTCTCTCGTGGGGCCCTCAGGGAACTAAGAGGGAGTGGACTCTTTCGTCGTGGGGCCTTTAGGGAACCAACAGAGAGTAGACTCTTCCCCCATGGGGCCTTCGGGGAACCAAGGAGGAGTGGAGTGGAGAAATGAGACCCTCTTCCCTCGTGGGACCTTTAGGAAATCAAAGAGGAGTGGAAAGGAGAGATGAGGCCACCTCCGTGAACTCTTCCCTTGTGCCTTCACGGAACCAAAGGGGAATGGAGAGGAGAGGAAAAGCTCTCTTCCCTTGTGGGGCCTTCAGGGAACCAGATTGAAGAGGATTGGGAGAGGAGAGATGTGACCTGGGAACACACATTGTGGAACCAGAAGACTATTATTAATATTATAGGGTATTTGATAACAATAATCTGAACACATATTTATAATTAGTGTAGATTCCTTATTGTATATTTCCATCGTAATTGAACATCCTGTTGACAAACTGCTTAACACACTTCAGCCGGGAAGGGTAGTTCTACCTTTTGCGCCGGCCTCATTTCAGTGGCAGAAAAGATGGAATTATTCAATGTTTTTATATTAATATTATATACCAATCTCTTTATAAAGGTCCAAACCACAGGTACATAATTATCGAATTTATTTTCGTGCCTTTTGTTTACATCGGTATTTCAACAAAAGGGTAGTATATTATTTTTAGTAAAATAATTCGATTCCTGGAATGATGGTTTTTATGACCGTGAAACCCAATTCGAATCTCTTTCTCCGTTCCGCACCCACTCAACTCCTATGTGCAAGTGAGCAAGAGATGTTGGGCATATTTAAAGAAAGCAGGTATGAGCAAATACCGATAGGCGGACCGTAATAAACATATTACAAGGTTAATTGAGTTGCATTTCAAATAATATTCGATTTTCGTTCGGTAATTTTATAGCTTGGGTATGCTGAGTTACTATGTAGAAATTTTTATTATTTTCGAAGATATAGCGATTTAAAACAAATTAAAGGAATTCGCACGGGACCTTTATTTTTGCTCGGACTCAGCGTAGCGCCAGCACAAAAAATACCCGGCCGAAATGTGATAATTGCAGTTTAACGGGACAGTACTTTTGAAAAATAATATATTATAAAAAAATTGAGACCACCTTTCCACAGATAAAATAAACATATTTGCAAGTCAGGTAAGTTTTTAGATTTTCACGGCCAAAAGCATTTTTGTTGTTTGTTTTTGGGGTGTTATGCCGTGTTGCGCTAACTCCTTCTACCGGATCTGCCCTGATGATGGACACTGCAACGCTGTCCGAAACGTCGGCTAAAGGAGTTAGCGCAACACGGCATAACACCCCAAAAACAAACAACAAAAATATTTGCAAGTGATGAAACGACAAGCTAGAATAATATTACAATACATTATTATCTTGCCAAGCCAATAAAATCAATTTTAGTATGCTAGGAGCATTTTATACTATTGAAAATACCATAACATCAAGGCAAGTGCGGAATTAAATGATTATTTTTTAAATTACCCTTGCAAAGAGGTCAGCCATTAGTAGGTTTGTTTTCTTCAATTGTTCCTTCCGGAGGTCAAATTTCTTGTTAACAATTTCGGGAAGTTTCTTGTACTGGAGGGCTGTTTTTTTCACCATCTCATTTGCATTGAAACATCTGTTTCCACCTAAAAAATAAAAATATATTAATACAAGAAATTAAAACACAGAAAACCAGAGAAATATTTATTTACAATAATGGTCCCCGTTACTAGCCGTGAAATTCACCTAAAATCAAACTATCTAACTAACCTTCACGTGGTTCCGCGGGGGTAGGCAGAGAGGACGGACCGCCAAACAACTCGTTCTTGACACACACTCTTTGCCTCGTTCACATTCATACATACTCTTCTATTATTCTGACTCTTGACATGGCCCGACTCAAGTATCTGATTCACTTGGTCGTGCCATGTCTTTCTCGGGCGTCCCCGACTTCTGCTACCATTCACATTTGCATTGTATATTCTCCTTACACTCCTTTCTTCGCTCATTCGCTCTACATGCCCAAACCATCTAAGGGTCCCTTTCTTGATCTTACTCATTACTCTTACATCAGCCTTGCACTCTTTGCGGATCTCCACATTCCTCATACAATCATACATGGTTTTACCACACATACGCCTCAGGGATCTCATTTCAACAGCATTCAGTCTACTCTAATCTTTTCTCTGCCAGTTCCATGCCTCACTTCCGTACATCAGGGTAGGTACCAGCACTTCATTGTGGACTGCTAGCTTCGCTTCTTTGGATTTTTTCATTGATACATATTCGCAAGACAACTGTTGCGACGTCTCCGTATGGGGCACGTCTGCTTGCAACCCAACTGTTGTGACGTATGGGCTCAACGAGTTAAATCATATATTGCGCAATACTTTTATGTGAATTTGGCCACTATTAAGGAGGCCATTAAGAATTAAATAGCTGAGATGGATTTGCAATTTTTTTGCGATATTCGATTGAATCATAAAATTCACAAATAGGAGGATGTGGTCGCTAAAGTTAGACCATAAACAAAGAAGGAGGGGTGTTGTGGCACGCCACCAACAGAAGCAAGCGAATTACTAATAAATCACGCCCTTTCTGCGCATAGTAAGAGACATGTGTCTGCGCATCTTCTTTTGCTCGCAGTCTAACTATACACAGTATGAAGGGTCGTTAATTGTCAGGAAAGTTTGAGGAAAGAGTTGAGGATATTAGTGGTTCTATTTGATAATAATTAACTTACATTTTGGTATTTCAATGCCGTGTAATTGGGCAATGCATTCAAGATCCTTCATTTTAATATCTTTTATGTTGGGCATTGAAGACACACCTAGTGAGAGGAGTTTTCTGCGTCCTGCGTCCTGTTTTTGTCTAGAAATATATGTACAATGGTTAATAATGTGGTTTTTGCTTTAATTACTAAAATAACATTATAAATTATTACTTTTTTTACAGTTACATTGTCGAAATGACATCGCGGGCGGAAAACAGTTGTGTTCAGCTAGAAAAAAAAATTTACAAATTTCATGAGCTTACCATTTCAGAGTTTCGCTGTTTCAGCAAAAAGATTTCATGGTTTGTAGATGAAAGAATTAGTGAAGTGACACTTTTTTTTATTTTGGTACAATATTTTTTACATTTCAGAGTTATCCAGTAATGTCGGCCTCACTGGGTGGCTTACCCGTGCTGAGGCCCTGTACTTTACAAGAGGTCCGTCATCTGTACTGTAAATATACCTCCATTCAGGGTCGACTTGCCAAGGCGCTATGGAACCAAGGAGCTGAAAATACCTAACACCTAATACGGCACCCTTGAGGTTTTTACTAATGCCGGGCGCCATTTGTCTCGGGATCAGCTCTGCATCCATCCGATGGGACAAAGTTAAAAGACTAAACAAAAATGCATTCTAGAATAATGATTTTGAATACAAACCTCATTTTGTGAATGCCCTTCAAACATTCCTGTCTTTTTTCTGTGCTCCTAATAAAATCCGGTCTGCCCCTGCGCAGAAATTCCTCCACCGTCAAGTTGTACTTCTTGCATTGTTCAGGCACTTCGTTGCACTTGTCGGAGCCCTCGGAAGATGAGACCCGACGGGAAGACGAACCTCCGGAAGACAAACCTCTGGAAGATGAACCTCCGGAAGACGAATCTCCGGAACGATCGCTGTTCAGACTACTGAACTCTTTGATCTGTTCGTCGGTCGAGCCTTTCTCCTCGTAGAGCTCCTCAGTAACAACACGAAGTGCCTGCTGCACGTTTTTTTTACTGTTGCATTTACTCTTACCGAGTTTTGGAACTCTGATAACTATTTCGTCAAGAGAAATGTTTCTACATGGCATTGATTCCTCCAGTAAACTGTCGCTTGATTCAATTACGAGGTTATATGCCACAGCTTTTGGTGACACCTTTGTATTTTGAACTGTTTTTTTCATTTCAAAGCACGCATTTTTTTTCTGATCACATTCCAAGCACAATTTGAGTCCTACTGCGAGTATGGGATTTTTACATTTGGGACAGGATTTTGGGACATCACAATTTGGCTGTCCTTTTGAAACTCTTTCGCGACTTCTCGATACTCTTCTAGCAGAGGTACTAGTGAAAGGCTCAGACTCTCCAACGTTTACCTTATTGACTTTAGCAGACTTTTTCTTTTCTCTTTTTCTTGGCGTGCAGTCAGTATGAGGATTTTGATTCCTGCAATGACAACACGATGCGCTTTTCAAATCTGCATACTTCTTGATGATGTCTTCGTATTCTTTCGCAAAAGCAAGTCTGACTTTTTGAATTAGCTGATCAGATATGTGTGAAGCTTTGGAGTAGGTTTTAGCAGAGTCTGAAGATTTGGCAGTCATTGCTCCGTCTGAAGATTTGGAAGTGGTTGCTCCTGATGATTGTATTTTTTCTTTGAAACAAGGCTTTTCTGCATCGGCATCCTGTCTAGGAGTTACAAACGGAGATGTATAGGCATTAACTAAAACAACTTTCTCCGTATATGTCTCTTTTCCACGAGGTGATTTGCTTCTTTTTCGATGTGAAGTCACAACAGTCTTCTTAGGGCTAGTGGCACATACACTACACTCCTCACAGAAACATTCTTCATGTTGTGGAGAGATGCATTTGGGTGTAGGAGAGCGTTTTGGTTGAAACATGATGTTATTGTCACTATCCATAGTTTTATTAGGATGTTTGTACAAACTTATGACTACAGGTGAGTCAGTGCAATGAACGGTATTTGGTTGGTCAGGACATACGTTATATTGAATAGATGTTTTAGCTGGAATTCTTTGAAAACCTTTTTTTGCATTTAGTTCATTATTGGCGCCAACATTACGAGTTGATCTGTGAGGACTTGTAGTTGGTCTGGGAGGACTTAAATTTGGTTCACGATGTCTTGCACTTTGTCTGTGAGGACTTGAACTTGGTTCACAAGGTCTTGCACTTTGTCTGCGAGGACTTGTACTTGGTTCACAAGGTATCGGACTTTGTCGGTGAGGACTTGTACTTGGTCTGTGAGGACTGGAACTTGGTTCACAAGGCCTTACACTTGGTCTACGAGGACTTGTAGTTGTTTCAGAAGGTCTTGTACTTGATCTATGTGGACTTGTACTTATTCCGTGAGGACTCGTACTTGTTCTGTGAGGACTTGTACTTGTTCTGTGAGGACTTGTACTTGTTCTGTGAGGACTTGTACTTGTTCTGTGAGGACTCGTGCTTGTTCTATGAGTTCTTTCACTCACTTCCTCAGATCTTGTACTAGTCCTGCGAGAACTAGTACTAACTTTGCAAAGGCAACCTACAGATATTTTAGTTAGTATTCTTTGGGAACCTTTGGATGTATTTTGTTCGACATTTGTACCCGAGCCAACAGCAGAATTTGCATTCTTTGATAAAGCATATTTCATAACAAGATCATCATACTCTTTCATGAATGACTGCAGAACCTTACATTTCTGATACTTTTCAAATACACTTTCCAATTTTTTCAGTTCCCGAGCTACAGTTGGCTTAGTGCAAGAGATTGAAGAGCTAGAGCTGATCAAATTACTGCGACAGCAAGGGCATAGAATTCCCAAATCTACGCACTTATGGCAGTTCATGGAAGTTGGAGTCTTCAAAGGTGGTGGAGAATTTTTACGATCGCAACTTTTATCATGGCGAACATTATTATCATTGGACAATGCAAATTCACCCGTTTTTGTCTTCTGAACAGAGTGGAATTTTACTTTACTATTGTCAACTTTTTTTGAAACTTCAATACTACGCCTAGAAGATTCTTGGGGATTTCTGCTAAGGTTACTTTTTGCATTACTCCCAGGAGATGTGGAGCGACTCAGAGAAATATACTTTGAAGTGCTTGAAATTCTTTTCCCACCACTTTTGGGGTAAGAGGAGTGACCAGAATCTAGATCTTCCACATTGTTGAGTGTACTTTCGCACGATTCATCAGAGCTTTTGGCCAAATTAAGCGGCGGAATGCGCCCATAGTCTGGTGAAGTCACCGAGTAGTAAGTGAGAATTGGCGGCTGATTTCCTTGAACGACTGGAGTCGGCTTGTTGGCAGATCCTCTGTCTCCGCTGGCGCCTTCATCTTGAACAGGAGAACACGGGGATGTAATGATACTTTTTAACATTTCATTGCCGGGGGATGGTAAGTAATCATCGTCACTCTTCAACAGTTCCTGATTTTTAAGAATGTGTTTATTTTCGAGCTTGAGTTTTAAAATAGTAAGTTGTAATATTTCATCATTGATAATATTCAGCTGGTTTTGAGTATCGGTGGAACCAACTGAAGATGCAGCAGTGTAAGCCTTTTTGATTTTAGATATGCTGATAGCTAAGTCTTCCTTTAATTTAAGCTCTCTCTGCTTCATTTTAAGAATATCTTGTTTTTGAAGTCGTTGCTTTTGTTGTTCCTCTTCGTGTTGTTTAGCTAAGATATATTGCTCGTAAAATTCTTCCGATTTCGTTTTGCCCTTTTTGTTGTCATCTTTGGAACTGCCGCTGGAAACTTTAGGAGTTGATGAAAACATAGTATAAGTGCTTTGAGATATTTCGGAGGATTTAATTTTGTGACGATTTTTTGAAGTGCTGGATCGACTCTCGGACACATTTTCATTTGGCAAAGTTAGTCCACTATCCAGTTGTGAAGATTTGGCTTTTTGTTCAAGATAGTCTGAATAGCTCAGAGACACTGGAGCACTTTTGATCGACCTAGTGAAACTGCTAGATCCTACTAGTTTGTTGATCTCAGGAGCATCGAGAGTCAAACACCTGTCAATGCGTGGTTTACTGTCTGGCAAATGAGTAACTCTTGCCGGAAAAACAGCAATTCTTTCTGGCATATTCATAAATTTATCTGGAAAGTACACTTTTTTTTCTGGAAAAACAGTTTCCTTTTCTGGACACATTGTATCTTTTTCGGGAACTGCATGTATTTCGGCTATAGTGATCTCCGGCTTCTGTACATCAAGATCTTGACTTATGACATTATCGCGATTGCCACTGTGTGATACTTTCTCATCTGATATTGAAGCCGATGTGAGTTTGTCAGAACTAGAAACGGCGATTTGTTCACTGACTGCATCTTCCGGATAGTCTTGTGTGACTAATATCTTCACAACCTTTTTGATAAGCTTCTTTTTCAATTCTGGGTCCTTGTGTTTTATATTCACAAGCTTACTGATTAAGTCCACAGTTGTGTTCAGGTCTTTGTTGAAAGGCGAAGCTCCGTCATACATCTTTAAGAAGTCAACTGTATGATTGGAAATGGACGATGAATTTTGCATAGATGAAGCGCTATTTAAACCCGGACTAAAATCGGGAATACTATTGGTGTTTTGATTCTGGTCCGGTGGTGAAGTTTTGTTTTCGTACATATGACCAGGCATATATTCAAAACTCTCTGCTCCAGTTAAATCGCTACATTTGGTTGAGGTTTCTGTGACCATACCAAATGTTTTGGTATTCTGTTCATCACCATCATCTTCAGAATCAAAACAGTCCATATTTTCCTTTTCGGGTGAGGTAAATAAATTTTGAGTTAGTTTTAAGAAAGAGGACGACTCTGTCTTTTTCTTCCGCCTCTTCGCAGAGTATGTTTTCGGTTTACTGGTGTTTCGTAAAACATTGAGAATGATCGGGGTCTTGGATAAAATATTGGATAGATACAGACCATCATCAATATCTTGGAATGTTTGGGCAGAAGTAGATACTCTTTGCCTTGCGGAGGTTTGTATCTCTTTATTACTTGTTGAAATTTCATGGGATTTTGAGCTGTGGTTGGAATTTGAGTCACTTGGAGAAGTGATTTTGCTGTGATTGGATTTTGAGTGACTTGGAGTAGTGATTTTGCTGTGATTGGATTTTGAGTCATTTGAAGTGATCATCACATCACAAGGAGAAGGTATTTTAAAACCTTTATCAGGACTCTCTTTCGCTGTATTACAACGAGGTGTTTCGAAACGAAATACCTTTTCGTGCGCAATTCTATAAACATTATTAGATTCCGCATTTTTATTTGGGTTCGCATTATATTTCGGCAAATCAAAAGACAACTTTTTCGTCATATCAATTGAAACATTTGTAGATCCTTGAATGTTTTTGTAGTCTAATTTAAACGTCCCAGAGTTTCTCATACGTTTAATGACTGTTTTCTTACTGGACCTTATATTAACAGCTCTTCTATTAGCAGGAGTGCGAGAGTTCTGTTTCTTTGTCACACTGTATGTTGCAGAGGTTTTTTCATTTTCCATTTCTGGGGTAGAATGAGCTTTTGGGACTCCCATCTTTGCAACATTCTGCAATTCTACGTCGACCTCTGGTTTGGAGGTGTCTTTGGTGTTGTTGGTGGCTTTTTTGTAGTTCAATCGGCTCCGCAGGGCGACTTTTTCTAGAGTGCTGAGATTCTGTTGGGAGAATGCTCCGTGTTCGGCATTGGCGTAGCCAACATCAGCCATGGAGTCCCACTCCAGTCTCCGTGTGATACTGCTACCCGGAGACACTGCTTTCGCTGCAGAATGGTCCAATTGTGTTTCATCTGTAATAATCACAAGAAAAACATTGCTTCTTATTTCTTCACTTCACAGCTCACATGGTCTCATACAAATCGTTATCATCCTTACTGTCAAATCTAGAAGTTGACTACAGAAGAATTAAAAAAAGTACATCTCTATGAAACCAAAGGCTTCGACCGCAATTTGAGAAAAATTTACAAAAACCAAGTGAATTTTTTATTAATCATTTTTAAATGAAACAACATAAAAGTGAGGTGATAATAACGTTTATAATATATTTGTCTAATAAAATGTGTGCTTTTTTGCTATCAGTAATTTTAGTTCAGTGTTTAGACGAAAAAACATAAGGTGTGAGAGTATTTAAAACTTTTTTATGTTTTCATTGAAAATTTTAATATTTTAAAAATTATTTATTTATTTCTAATAATAAAATTTCAAAGCGTATTTTATCACCTTTCCAAAAACAGTTTTTAGATTTCGGATTCATTCAGAATTATTCCATTTATTTGGATTTTATAGCAAAGCGAAAATACTCCAACCTTATGACAGAATAAGCCAGAGGCCTGAAGGGTTAAGGAAATAGTACCTTTGTTCCTTAAAAATTGAAATTCGATAAAGAATTTCCATATTTGAAAAATGTTTGACCAATTTCATTTGAAGTAATGAAAAATAAAAGCCTTTACTCTGGGTACACAGAATGGTTTAGAACCTAATTATAATAAAAATTTCTGATTCGAATTCCTTAAGACGAGACAATACCCTAAAATAAACCCAGAATCTTAACGACGTAAGTGAAGCAGCCGTGCACAAAAATATGCGGTTGAATTTGCTCTTACAAATCTCTAAAATAAAGTGGAAATCTTAACGACATAAGTGATGAAGTCATGTAAAAACAATATTAGGTGAGCGGCCCGGCAAAATGGACAGTCCTACGGTCGACTTTGCCCTAGCAGGCCTACAAAATCGATCTTTCAATGGGGTTTATTTGAATTATTTTTGAAGAACGTATTACTAAAATCTCAAATATTTCTAGAGGGATCCCTCAGAAAGTAACTAATTCATCATCTAGAAAAATAAAATCTGGTGCGGACTTAAAAAAGTTTCAATCCGTGTTTTTTTTTTTTTTTTTTAAAGGTTAAACAATTAAAGTGGAAAAAAGTTTCATATTTGTTTTATTATAATATATTTAAAATACAAACATTCCCGAGTTACGAATAACCTGATAAAATTTGAAAATCTCCTACTACCACCACAGTAAGCGGAAAATGCTTGTGTTTTGTTGGAGGACTTAGCAGCCGAGGAATTGAACACACTACGCCTGGGTGGGACCCAAACGCGATATCAACTTGGCCACTGACCGGTCAAAAATATTTTACATAAAATATTTTAATGGTAAGGTCCTGTTTTTATTAATCTTAAATATACATAACTGAAATCCATAGGGATTTAGTAATACCTTCATCAGTAATAATTTTAATGTGATCTTCGAACAAACCTCCGCTATTAGTCTTGTGTTGCCTTAAACGAGAGCGAAAAAATATAATTTTAAGTTGGAACATACCGTCAACTCCTAAGTAGGAACTGTATTTGCTAGCAGACTTGTCACTTCTGTCTGAGGTAGTGTGGGTACCCCTAGGGGGGCTATTTGGTTGAAACATGTTAATTTGAATGGCTGGATTGTCACCAGTGTCTTGGCTAGTTGGATAGTTAAATTTGGATGGTTTCTGAAAAAGAATGTGTAAAGAATTATTGGTGTATGTACGTATCTAATCTACTGTTACCATTTACTTTATTTAAGAGATTATTTTCATTTCCGAAGCAGTGATATTATTTTAGAAAACACATTATCTAAGTATCCTGTACATTGCAGGTTAAGAAACATATTTTCACAATGTCCATGGTAAAAGTATTATTTCTGGACTCAAGGTTAAAAACTAAAGGGGTCAAAGTAATTAATTATGTACATCAATTTAGTACACAATATACATATAATAAAGCGCCAGAACACTTTTAGAATTATTGGCGTGGTAAATTGAAATATAATAGTCAAACAATAAGTCACTTCAGTGGCATACCTTTATGGGGGATGGTTTTAAATTCAAATATTTGAATGAAGTATCTTGGGGATATTTGGTGCTAGTCACAGATTTAGAGACAAGTTCCTTCAACGCAGAGGCCTTCTTTTGACATTGGCTGTGGTCATCATTTTGAATCAAGCAGCGGGCCGTTGCAAATTCAGTGCGGTCCGTTACGTTTGAGTTAGCTCCAGATTCATTAGAAAAGAAATACTGTTCCAAGTCTCTGTTTTGTCCAAACCTCTTGTAGTAATCTAAAATTTGGGGGTTAACTGCCCCTTTCACATTTTGTAATTTTGCATTATAACGCGACGATGGATTTTCTCCAAAATCCATATTTTTATCGAAATTTAGATTGAATGTTACTTTGTGAGATCCTTTTAATGTTTCTAGTCACCTGAGTCATCTCCATAACCGGACACGTAAAGTGTACGAGGAAACTTTTAATAACAAATCAAAATCAAACATGAAAAAACGGTTGTACAAAATGACATTTTGTTTGAAAGTAGATTTGATTTGTTGTTGTTCGACAATAGACAATTATTGACTAAAAATAGAAAATTAGAAAAGCAACGATAAACAAGAAAAAGTATTTCACTGTACTACCTTTACCTCCCAAAGCTAAAAAAATTCTTGATTTATTTTTATTTTTTAAATGACGAGCCGTTAATTTATATAAGGTGAATGGTTTATTTATGCATATGAGTAACTGAAATATACTATTATAATCAGTCAAAAAAACTCTTTCAGGTAGGAATAAACCAAATAGTTATTGTATTTTATTATTTATGAGGTTTTCTCGCTACACCTGAAAAAAAAATCTAAAAGAGATATCAATCATATCAATTTAGAAGAAAACTAATGTCGCCAATTGAATCGTTTATTTATAAAGGGGACATGTCACTCGGATCAAACTGTTGGGAAAACAATAAAAACCTAATAGTTTATTTGTTAGGTTTAATTTATTTTGGTTTTGATATTTTAGCGTATAGTCAAAGCCATCAAAATGTTTTTAGGATAAATTAAAAAAGGAACTAATTTAGAATAAAAATTTGTGTGATAAGTCCTCTTTTAATAATAAACGAGATTAAAATGTTGAAATCAGTTTATTAATCTGGTCTTTCAGTGGTTTCTTGCTGGCTAGTTTATGATGCTGAAATAAAAATCTCAGTGGTATTTGTATATTGCATAGCTTTGTGAATATAATTTTGTTTTCTATGCATTGAATTTCTTCCTTTCAGGAAATGCCTTTTCAATAGGGAAAGGTATACGATTGACTGTAGACTTTTGCAAAAGCTTGTTTTTTTAAATGTGTGTTTTTACCAAGCCATTAATATATTGATAGGCGACTAGTTCAACGATTTCCACACAGCATCTCCAAAGATGACATAGGCTTTGATTGACACTATTTTCCTCAGGTGAGGATTTTGTAAAAAAAGTATATACATATATTAAACTGAGCAAGTACTAAAAATATTCAAATATATATATTTTTTTTTTGACTGGCAAGAATGTTAACAGAGCTGTCAAAAAGACGTTCGTGACGTTTGTTCGGTTTGCATGTTTCTTTGCCCAGTTTTTCGAATACAGCTAAAATATAATATTGATTGGTAATGAAATAAACACTTAATCAATATTATTTATCACCAAAATACAAATTTTACGCAGATTTTGATTAAATTGCCTCTCTAAAATGTCACGAAAAAATACAAGACTGGACGCCAAAAAAGTGGTGAGTAAAACCTGCCTATTCCTCAAATAAAATGAAGTGAACTGATTTCTAGTTGTAATGTTAATTTTCTTTCAGAATTCAGAATTGCTGACACTTACTTATGGAGCACTGGTGGCGCAGATGGTTAAAGATATCGAGAATGTTGACGATGTCAACAAACAGTTGGAGAGAATCGGTTACAACATGGGCGTAAGGCTGATAGAGGATTTTCTCGCCAGAACTAGTACAGGCCGTTGTATGGAGCTGAGAGAAACTGCTGATAAAATTCAACAAGGCTTCCGGTATGTTATTTATTTACCGTATTTTTGATAATTTCTGATCTTTGACTTTATTTTTCAGTGTAATTGACGAATAATATTAACCTTTCCTCATCTGTGGTGTGTATTTACTACACATTGCTTCTAATAACTTTCATAACTCTATAAATATAATAAATTCTGGGTTCAGATTTTAGGTATTCCTCCGTTATACATTTATGCACTGAATTAAAAAATAATATATTACATAGTTTTCAAATTCAATTAAAAATCAGAGTTTTTTGTTAAAAATCGGGAACAAATACACCAATACAATCAACCGTGTGATACTAAATACGCGAAGAGTGTGCGAGGAAATGACACGCTATTGATGTCCCGCTTTAATTCGCTATGCGGGAACATGAGACATCCACACTTCTGCAGTTGTAGTTTTTGATTTAGACCATCGATACCTACGACCGCACAGCTGTGTTTGTGCCAGCCGCGCCGCTAGCCAGTTGGCCGCGAACCGTCGTTAGATGTGGACCCCTTGCACGTTTCTTTAGCATCTGCCGATGGTTTTTTCATGTTTTCAGCAATTAAATTACAATTATTATCACTTTTGATATAAAATATTATAAACATAATCGATTAGCTATGAATATTCATATTTTTCCGATATTAAATCGCTTATTTTGAGATGTGTATTGACTACACAGCACCGTAACGCGTGTATTTTTTTAGCACAGTAAGGGAAAGGTTAATAAGGTAAACTTGTCAAATTCTAATTACCATTCGTTATTTCGGCTACTGGCATTATACCTAGCTCTCTAATTAAAAATATGGGGGTATTAGATCTATCAAAAGATTTATATATAAAGATGCAAAAGTCGGTCATTTTGAATACATGTAGGATAACAAAAGATTTTTTAAATATTTATGTTGAGGGATCAGTAGGATTTATAGGCCCTGTTAGAAGTTCTACCGAGCCGAACCCTCTGATATGAAAATATCTGGAGTCGGTGAATTATTTTCCCATTTGATCTCTGGTGAGTTGACATGTTGTTCTTGTATTGTTTTGTATTTATTTTTCTTATATAATGCACTTACATAATGTTGATTGACTAGATGATCATTTGTGGAAAAGTGTGTGGAAGGGTTAAGTTTTTCCTTTGGGGAAGATTTAACCCGGACAACAAAATCGGAAGTTTAAAAACAAAAAAAAACAAAAAAAAACAAAAAAATTCTAATAATAATTCGAAATATCGATTGGAGATAACTATTTAAGTCGGGGGTTTAAGTAAACATGCACAAAATAGGTTTAGTTGGGTTATTTTAATAATTTTTGAGTATTTCCTAACTTTCAAACTTAACTTTTATTGAAAAAAAAAATGGAACTTAATGCATCTTTTACCATCTCCCACCACATAAATGGTTATTTCTTGTAGTAATTAAAATTAAACCAATTGCTGTTTATTTTTTTTGCGTATTAAGCGTGTGGCTGAATTCGATAAGATTAATATATTATGTTTAATTCTACAGATAAAAAGGATTGACCTACAGCAGCCATTCCTGCATTAATTGCCACACACATTATTTTAAGAACACTTTGTATCAATTAGAACAATGAGAAACAGCCATTTCTCTAACCGGATATGGAAAATAATGCATTTTAATGGCTATTTCATTAAAAATATGAACAATTTGACGTCTTTCCTTCAGGCCATGTTTTAACATAATAATTAAAAGGAAGGACTGAATGCTGTAGAAATAAGATTTCTGAGGAGTTATGTGTGGTAAAACCATGTATAATCATGTGAGGAATGTGGAGATCCGCAAAGAATTCAAGCCTGATGTAAACTTAATGAGTAAGATTAAGAAAGAGATGCTCAGATGGTTTGGGCATGTAATGTGGGCGAACGAACGCAGAAAGGAGTAAGGATAATGGTTCCATGATAACTCAACACAGTGACTATTCAACACACCTTTAAAAAGTGATATAAAGTCATTAAAAACAATGACTTTTTTTTTTAACCTAACCTAACCTACTTAACCCAGTTAATAAAGTTTTGGTTTCATCACTTTCCATGACTTTATATAACTTTTTAAAGATGTGATGAATTATTATTTTGATGATTTATCCGGTCACCAAGGATAATATATGACGCAAATGTGAATGGTACAAGAAATCGGGATTAGATACTTGAGTCGGGCCATGTCATGATTCAGAATAGTAGAAGAGTATGTATGAGACGATGTATGAATGTGAATGAGGCAAAAAGTGTGTGCCAATACCGAGTTGTGTGGCAGTCCGTCCTCTCTGCCTAGCCCTGCGTACAAACGGCGATGGTTGGGTTTTGTAAGTTAGTTTTAATTTATTTTTCAATTAAACCCAAAGTAAGAACCTAGTTTGGTTTAAAACAAGAGAATTTTTTTTTACTTTAACATCGTTAACCGTGGCCGGAAAGTGAACAATCTATTTTAATTTTAAGAAAATAACTATTAAAATGCACTATTTTCCATTTTCTGGTTACTGAAATAGTTGCTTTTAAAAAAAAATACGCCTTTTAACCGTATCCTGTATATCTGTATATTTACCGATGTTATATTGCGTATATATGTTTATTTAGAAATTTCTAACCCGGCTTCTCTTTTTTAACCTCGGTTTCTCTCTTTTTTTAAACCTTATCTAAGCAGCTGTCGCATATATGATCCATCGGTGGCTATCTCCAATGTGGATGTTGCATATATGTTTCATGAAGTTTTACTAAAACATATATTGTGCCGCGTGATGGGATAGATTACGTTGAAAAAGCCAACATCGAAAAGAGAAAACTAAAATCTGCTGATCTTTGATTTCAGGTTATATCTGAACATGCAGCCCTCCGTGTCCTCGTGGAGCAGCTCCGGAGACGAGTTCTCCCTGATCTGGGAGCAGTGCCCCATCTCCGAGTGGGTGGAGCTACCGGCGGAGGTGAAGGGCCTGAAGTACTGCAACCTGCTGTGCGGAGCTCTGCGGGGGGCCCTTGAGATGGTGCAGCTGGAGGTTCACTGCTGGTTCGTTCAGGTCCGTATACACCACTGCAAAGATAAACTGATAGAAGTGTGTTAGGGGTACTGAACAGATAATATGTATTTAGATTATCTGGATGAAGATATTGACTGTCTCTGGGGTGCTTTACATATTGTTCAAAAACCCAACATTTATAAAAATATATGCAACCTTCCTAAAATATATAAACCTGTGCTCAGTTAAATAATGTTACTTAAAATTATATATGACGATTAATAGGCACCCAAATACATGGTAGATAGTTTTAATAAAAAATCAACATGTAAGAAACATTTTTTTTACCACAATCATTGGTGTATTATACTAGATTAGCCCTGTCTAGCTAAATTCATTTTGAAAATGACCCCACATAGCGTACGTCACAAATATGGAGATGAACTTAACAACCCAACTCTATAGTAAGCCATCGAAAATTATACAAAATAATTAAAGCTGATGAATATAAAATAATATTAGTAAAACATTTAACAGTAACATAAAAAATATAGAGACTAGAACAACACCATGTATCATTTAATAATTATACTGCCACCATTCAATTAAAAGTTATTTTGTCTTCAACCACTTTGTGAGAATTAAGACATTGTGTCAACTAGTTTTGGTCAGCTAGTTTCTCAACCTTCTTCAAGATAGCATTATTGAAAACTAACCTAAGTACTCAACGACTTTACATTAAATATAATGTAAGATTAACATAAAGAGAGAGATAAATCATAAAATGTTGCTTGTTCACAAGCGAGCTGAACCACGACTTATGGGAAAGAAACGAAGCAACCTAATATATCTTCGTTCCTGAGATTTCATTTCATTCCGGCTTTCATTCAATAGAACAAAATCCAAATTCCAATAGATGTAGTTATTTAAAAACAATAATTTTATTACAGTACTAGCTGTACCCCACCACGCGTTGCTGTGGCTCAGTCTGTCTGTGCAGATAGAGAAACAATAGCGCATTTTGCTTTTGCGTCCAACATGGCGCTGTTTTTTTAAAAAAAACATGTTTTTACCTGTCCCAGGTGTCATCTATAAAATATAGTTTAAAAAAAACATGCACATATTCGAATGCAAAGTTGTGTCAAAATTTCAAAGTAATCGATGAAGAACTTTCGGAGATTTAAGATTTTGAACAAACGAACATTTACATTTTTATTTATGTTTTATTAACGTATAATTCCCTTGGCATTTTCAATAGCATTTGATTCCTTAGAACAGACAATCTGCCTATCTAGGAACTAATATCGACATAGCAAGACATAACACTTGTATTGTTGCTTTGTATTGAAACATTAGAAAGATTAACATATAACTTTTTTCTTTTATATTAATCAATATCAACAAGGCAATGGGTCGAGAGACCAGTTGGAGGAGTCAAAGGGTTTCCCCGAGCCAGCCTCTCCCGATCTGGCACCCCACATAGCTGGTGGGCAGGCGCCTCCTGAACAAACAAAATCCTGAACACCCTTTCTAAATCACCAAACATAGCGAACCACCTGGGGTGACCTATGGCAGGGGTATTGGTTGTCCAATAAATGGTTCCCTGGGCGGCCGTACCCAAACCCGCTTCCCAATCTGAAACTACTTTTGTTAATAGACTTATCTTCATCTGGGCTGGTCTATACTATAAAAACTTATGGTATTGCTCATCATGTATTTGATTAAAATCATGATCAGATATCATATTACTGATGTATGTTTTGTGCAATTCGTCATTGCTATATTGAGGTGTAGTTAATTTGTAGCTACATTCCATTCTCTTATTTCATTTCTACTGTTAGTATTAATGCTGTGTTATTATTGATAATAGTTTGTAAACTAAACGGTTCTGTAATCGACCAGCTAGGTCTTTTACACAGACTGTAAAATAGGGGGCCGGTCAGTCCGTAGTTAGCCGCTAGGTCCGGGTAGAAATCTGCTTTACCCTTGCTCGTGTCGGTAAAGGAATCTACTTTTATCCTTGCTCCGGTCGGTACAAGAATCTGCTTTTATGAAATAGCGGCTGCCGTGAGCGGTACACACCGTCCGGTACAGGTTCTTTATCTGTTGTTTATTAGTAAGGCTGTTGGAAGTCTGTGGATAAACATACTCAGAGAAAATTAAAATATCACTTTTGGAAAAATTGTCTCATTCATATTGTAACATGAATCATTTGCATAGCTATAAATTAACTGAAAATGACATGTTGGGGCCATTGTAACAAGAATTATTTTACTAATGTCCAACTACCACGTTGGCGCCAATTGTAACACTATCAGGTAAACTCATATTCAAATCAAACCACGCTAGGGCGCCATTGTAACGCTAGAGGTATAGTGACAGAAAGGATTGCTTTGACATTGAATAAAAGAAAGACGATGATTAATTACATTTATTCAAATCAAATAGAACAAGAGACACAACAAATTGACATGATTAACATATTCTCAAGGGGTGAGCGGCAATCGAAGATTTGCATGCACGGAAGGAATTTAAATGGTAGCAATAAACAGTTAAATATGTGACATTGTGTACAAAGATTAATGTCTGACCTGATTCACAGAGATGGGCGCCATACAGCTCTTAGGAAAGAACTGTAAAATTTGTTAAGATAGACATGATGACCAGCGATTACTTCAAACTAGCTAATTCCGCCATCAGCATCTCCCGTAAATTTTTGTCGTCTGGAGTAGTTGCTCGAATCCTTCCTGTTGAGCCGACCTCGCTCCAAGGCTGTCCGATTGGTACTGGCGCTCTGGAAAACGTCAGCTGCGATCCTTCTCGACCAACCATAGACCAAGAGTGCCATAGATGAAGGCGGTCTTTGGATAGAGTTTCGTGAAGTATTCTTGAACAGTAGTGGGGCAAAATTGAACTGCTACAATATGTTACATATCGAACGACAGATATGTATTAGAAATTTGCTCAGAAAAAAAGGTTATTGTTGCTTCTATGACTCGTTGTTGGGAGTTTCCGCCATCTAGTCGTGTGCTCCATCAACTGAGCCACGACACCAACTCTAAGACCTGCCATTTTCCAACACAACATATTAATTTTATATAAATTTCTTTCCAGGATCAATTGAAAGGCGATCCGGTAACAGAACTGAGAGTTAAATACATCAGGAGATTAGAAGACGCCATTCCCGCTGGAGAAGACTAAATAATATTTTATGTTCATCACCATATAGATAAAAGTATAATATTTAATAATATAAATATGTTAAGTTAACCCGCTGTATTCTTTATTTGTACTCAATAAGAATAAAATTAAATTTGTCAGTTGAATTCTTGATTCCTTGTTCTTCATCATCAAATGAACTAATTTCGGCAGTCTGTGCTGTGCATAGTGATGTAATTTATTTATTTAACCTTTGGAACGCCGAGCCCCCGCGACCTAATACTTCCGTAGTATGCCGAGGGTAAAAATTACACTAACAGAATGTATTAAGGATAAATAGCGTTAATAGGTAAATCGCATTCATAGATGGCGTAAATTTAATTATTTTACAAAAAATTAGTACATTAAAATTAAAATAATAAATTTATTCCCAGCTACATGGATGGGATATGCATTTCAATTTATCCATATTGGCACTATAGCAAGTCCTGCATGAAATCTGGTTCAATGAACTCAAATGTTCTTTGAATTTAAGTGTCATTTGCCAAGCCTTTAGAATTGATTGAAAATGCAGATATTAAACAACTTCTAGTGTCAGTTGAAAACCTCTTTGAGGCGGTGAAAGGAAATGACATTTCTAAGGAAGAATTGTTGGTAAGAGAAGATGTAAAGTCAATATCAGCAAAAAAACTCAGATAATTCAACACTTTTGCATTTGGCTTCTAGGGAAGGTTTCCAAGAAATTTCAGATATTTTGTTAAAACACAAAGCTAATGCAAACATTTTTGGAATGGGTGGGTGTACTCCACTCCATTGCGTAGCAAAGTGTTCCCATTTGGATATAGTCAAATCTTTATTACAAAATATTGCAATGTATAACATTAGTAATGATAACTAACTAAGTAACTAACCATCACGCCGTTTCTCCGCAGGGGTAGGCAGAGAGCACGGACCGCCAAACAACTCGGTCTTGGCACACACTCCTTGCCTCATTCACATTCATACATCGTCTCATACATACTCTTCTATTATTCTTCTATTCTACTATTGACATGGCCCGACTCAAGTATCTGATCCCGATTTCTTGTAACATTCACAAGTATCTGATTCACTTGAACGTGCCATGTCTTCCTCGGGCGTCCCCGACTTCTGCTACCATTCACATTTGCATCGTATATTCTCCTTCCACTCCTTTCTTCGCTCATTCGCTCTACATGCCCAAACCATCTAAGCGTCCCTTTCTTGATCTTACTCATTACGCTAACATCAGCCTTGCACTCTTTGCGGATCTCCACATTCCTCACACGATCATACATGGTTTTACCACACATACGCCTCAGGGATCTCATTTCAACAGCATTCAATCTACTTTCATCCTTTTTTTGCCAGTTCCATGCCTCACCTCTATACATCAGGGTAGGTACCAGCACTCCATTGTGGACTGGTAACTTCGCTTCTTTGGACAATTTTTTGATAGCGCCAACTGCGGTCAGTTCTCCATTAATGGAGTTATCTGTATTTATTCTTCTTTCAATATCTCTGTCAGCCTTCCCATCTCTCGTAAAAATGCTTCCTAAATACACAAACTCATCCAAGTATTCCTGATTCACAGCTATATTGCTCACTGTTTTCGCACTCTCTCTTTTAAGCACCATTACTTTAGACTTACTTACATTCATCATTAACTTATTCTTCATGCATACTTCGTTCATCCTAGACACGAGAGACTGCAAATCATCCATACTATTAGCAATCAACACCGCATCATCAGCATACAACAGGCGACATACTTTCAGATTACTCAAATTCGCGCCCAATCCCACCTCTTTCAATTTTGCATACAATTAATGATGATGATGATGGGGAAAAACCGATTAGTCTTGCAACCCAAGAATGTATTAAGTTGCAATTAGTGGAAAACTATTTCTTAAAAACGAGAAATTGTGAAGTGAGGATAGTTGAAGATATTAAAATGCAAGATTTTTCGACCATTAAAACAATCTTCAACACTCGGAACATAGAAACACTCACACTTCTGGAGGTTGGAGTCGTTAGTGGTTTTCCTGAAGTTGGTAATTTATGCAACATCATTCAAGTAAAATTTTCACCAGTAACTTTCAGAATTGTTATACTTGGGCAAAATGAAACTTACACACAAGCTTTGTACGTTTTACAGAAATTAATAAATGAAAGAAAATAGATTTTGGGAATTGACAACCAACGCACACTGGACCTCAATTCCAGCAAACTTCTTATTTTTCTGAAAGAAAAGATGCAGAAATATATAAAACACGAAAAAATACATTTGGACCAAATACCAAAGTTTCTCATCACATCACATCGCAAATTATTCTAAAAAGGAAAATATTAGAATGTTCGCTTGTTCTTCAGAGACCCATCGGCATTCCACTGGTTAAAAGAAAAATACTTTCGAAAAAATCCTTTATGTTTGTGTTTATCCCCGCTCTTGCTGTCATAGCAAGTTATGAAATTTACTGGAAGAATACGAAAGAATTGAAAGATGTGGGATTGGGCGCGAATTTGAATAATTTGAAAGTATGTTGCCTGTTGTATGCTGATGATGCTGTGCTGATTGCTAATAGTATAGATGATCTACAGTCTCTCGTGTCTAGGATGAACGAAGTATGCATGAAGAATGAGTTAATGATGAATGTAAATAAGTCTAAAGTAATGGTGTTTGAAAGAGAGAGTACGAAAACAGTGTGCAATATAGTTGTGAATGAGGAATACTTGGAGCAGGTGGATGAGTTTGTGTATTTAGGAAGTATGTTTACGAGAGATGGGAAGGCTGACAGAGATATTGAAAGAAGGGTAAATGCAGGTAATTCCGTTAATGGAGGACTGAACGCCGTTGGCGCTAACAAAAAATTGTCCAAAGAAGCGAAGTTAGCAGTCCACAACGGAGTGCTGGTACCTACCTTGATGTATGGAAGTGAGGCATGGAACTGGCAAAGAAAGGATGAAAGTAGATTAAATGCTGTTGAAATGAGATCCCTGAGGCGTATGTGTGGTAAAACCATGTTTGATCGTGTGAGGAATGTGGAGATCCGCAAAGAGTGCAAGGCTGATGTAAGTGTAATGAGTAAGATTAAGAAAGGGACGCTTAGATGGTTTGGGCATGTAGAGCGAATGAGCGAAGATAGGAGTGTAAGGAGGATATATGATGCAAATGTGAATGGTAGCAGAAGTCGGGGACGCCCGAGGAAGACATGGCACAATCAAGTGAATCAGATACTCGAGTCGGGCCATGTCAAGAGTCAGAATAATAGAAGAGTATGTATGAGACGATGTATGAATGTGAATGAGGCAAGAAGTGTGTGCCAAGACCGAGTTGTTTGGCGGTCCGTCCTCTCTGCCTACCCCTGCGGGGAAACGGCGTGATGGTTAGTTAGTTAGTTAGTTAGTCTGGAAGAATACCTTAAGGGCCGGCCCTGAGCCAAATGGCACCTGGCACTAGTAAAAATCTTAAGGGCGCTGTTTTAGGTGTTAGTTTATCATCAGAGTTTTGGCTCCTTGGTGCCCAGAGCGAACTGCCATGTTTGGACCTGCACAGAATCGGCCCCTCCAAAAGTTAGTAAGTCAGTGGCAACATTGGTTTCCATTCAAATCTACATGGAAAGCATTTCTAGTGTGTTTCATCTATTCACTGGTTTTAGATGTAAATTGTAATGTAATTATGATTGCATGCCAGTAATGAATAGAAAATCACAAAAATAGTGATCCATAGTGATTGAAATGGAAACTGGTTTTGTCATTAGATTTTTCGAGGTGAATGAACCAATTTCTTTTTTGAGAAAGTCAGTAAATATGGTCGGTTGGAAGAAATTGCCACGTGGCTATAAGTCAGCCTTTGTAACATTATGTAGGTACTTACCGTGATTAATAAATATTTATATATAGGTAAGAAAGTGTAAGAAGTGGTATTAATTAAAAAAAATATATTGCATTTTTCACTCCCATAAAAATTTCAATTGTTACAAGTACATTCATGATATTTTTGGAAGTTATGTTTAAAGATTCTGTTTTAATGTGTAATTTATAACCAGTCACAATTTTTTTTGACAATGTGTATAATTGAGTTATCTCATTTATTACAATAAAAATATGTTTTTCATTACCTATATATGAACTTTCGTTTTGCTTTCAAAAACCTTCTAACGCTGCCTTTTTGCTGCACTTCAATTTCAAAATCCGCCATATTACACTCTGCTCCAAAATCTTTTTTTGAATAAATTTTTTTTAAAAATAATAAATAATTTTTTTTGCACAAGGGTACACCCAATGTATGTTATAATCTACCCATTCATAAATGGGTAGATTATATTATTACATTCATATTCATATTGCGTATCTACTGGCGCAAACAAATAATTATTCATTTTAACATTTTAAAGCATAACTTGCAAAGTGTTTTTTCCTAA
Organism: Hesperophylax consimilis; assembly: GCF_061612785.1. Taxonomy (NCBI): domain Eukaryota; kingdom Metazoa; phylum Arthropoda; class Insecta; order Trichoptera; family Limnephilidae; genus Hesperophylax; species Hesperophylax consimilis. Next base: position 9,446,410 of record NC_142857.1, read on the forward strand.
AAAAAAAAATTAGAGCCACTTATGAAAGAGCAGATTATGAATTCCTTTAAGTATACACTTAATTTTTGGGTTATTTTGCGCTTTCGGTGCGTTGCGCTATACAATCATAGTCAATACAAACAACGAAATCAGTATTATAAAGAGAGAGATATCGAGATCGTACAACTACCGCCATCTCTCGGTGAAAAGCAAACAAAAATTTTGTGGGCTTCATTTAGTTCTTCTATCTAACCATAGAGTGTTCAGGAAAATATTAATTGAATAGATATTTTTTTCAATGTTTGAACATTCTCCGCTTATTTATTAAATTATGGTCTCCCTTTTACAATATTCATTCCGATAATATTGAAAAGATTCAACATAAGTTCTTGAAGTATATAAACTATAAATTGCATATTCCTGTAGAAAACATTGATGATAACTACTTACTAGATAAATTGTCCTTATTAAAACTTTCTGAAAGAAGAATAAACACAGATTTAATAGTACTACATAAAATACTTCATTACAAAATTGACTGTCCTGAGTTACTCCAATTAATCAGCATCCACATACCCAAAAGATCTTGCCGAAATTTACTACCTTTTTATTTTTACAACACAAGGACACTGTCTTATCAAAATTCTCCAATTCCAAAACTTCACAGTCTCGGAAATAAATACTCTGATCTGGGAGATATATTTCATCTTAAAAATAATCAATATAAATATTGTTTATTTCAATTCTTTTATAAATCGAGACACAAATAGACATCTATAATTTCCGCAATATATATATTTTTATTTTTATTTTGAATATCTATTTATGTGAGACTTCTTATCATTTTTACTAATGTATCTTATTTTATTATATGCTTTTGTTGTAACATTTAATATTTTTTCTTTTTTCGTTGTATTATGTTTCCTTTATTGTTTTAATTTTGTAGAATCTATAATAACTGTGATACTCTACTATTAAACTTTGTGGTGTGTAAAAGCCCATTAGGGCGTGTAATAATAATAAATAAATTATTGATGGGCAGGATCGAAATATTTACATAATCGAAACATCAAAAGAATCGAGTGATTAATCGTTTTGATCGCTCGGAGTTCACCAGGAGCAGTAGTTGCGGACAGAGGCTGCGTTTTTTGTTCTCGGGGAAAGGGGTAGGTATATAAATATGGTAGGAATAATACGATATGTCATCCCCACGGATATAAAAAACTGGACACTAAACAAAACCAAAAATATGAAATGTATATTTCGGGCTTTACATACATAACTTTAAAATACATGTTAACCCTAGGTTCTTTATACTTTTTTTATAGTTCATAATTTTATTTTTATTAATAACCTTCCCACGTATAGGCGCCGTAAATCCAGCGGCGTAGCTACCTAGGGGCCACGCGGGGCAGTGCCCCGGGGCCCTCAAGCTCAGGGGGCCCTCGAATCCTTATCAGAAATCTCGATCGAACTGAACTTTTGGAAATTTCTCCCATTTTCAAAATAAATATGACAGGTTGCAACTTGCAACCCCACATTAATCATGACAAATCAGTTGAGAGAAATTCAAAAGTTATGCCTAGGGAATTCCCCTAAATTCAGCTAAATTCAGGAAACAACATCAAACGTTGGGATCTACTGTCAAAATTCACCGGCGAATCGGACACCACTCTAAAAAAACTAAATTAGACTAGATGGTCCAGTAGGGTCAATACGATATCTGCAATAAAACTTCGTTATTTTGATATTATCAAAGCATTATCAGAAATGGTTCTAAAGAGTCCTAATAAAGATGAGCGTAGTGAAGCAGGGAGTATTAAAACAAAAATGCTAAATTTCGAGTTCGTGTTGCTTTGCGAATTCACGCACAGTGTATTGAACGACATCAATTATGCATCCAAAACTTTACAAAAATGCGACATCAATTTGGGCGAGGCGAGTAAAGTTTTAGCAGAGACCAAAGCAAAGTTGCAAATTTATAGAAATGATTTCGAATTATTCAAGTGCAAAGCCAGTGAAACTGCAAGAAAATATGGTATTGATAACCATTTTCAAGAAAAAAGGCAAAGAAAAGTTAAAAAAACATTTTGATGAATTAGCTGCTGATCACCGATTTCCAAGCCGAGAAAAATATTTAAAATTGAGATTTTCAATAATGTACTACACACAGTAATATCTCAATTAGATACACGTTTTATTGGTATGAGTGCAGTCTGTCATATATTCGATTTTCTAACACCAACATTTTTATTACATGTTGATGAAGCAACTTTATTACAAAAGTGTGACTAATTCATATTCAAATATAATAGGCCCTAGTTTTTCACTTCAATTTATTAATATTTACCATCTAGTTTTACCTCAACTAACTCAAGCATGGACTGTTCACCAATTATGTAAGGAAATAATGAGCAAATATGGAGTGCTAGAATGCGACCTAACGGAAGTATTTACAGCAATGTTATTATTCTTTACAATTCCTGCCCTATTCTGTAGCAGCTGAAAGGTCATTTAGCAAATTAAAAATAGTAAAAAATTATTTAAGAAATAAGATGGGCCAACTCGACTCCGACATTTATCGCTAATAGCAATTGAAAACAAAACCGCATCAAGCCTGGATTTAAACGAAGTCATTGATAATTTTGCGAAAACTAAAGCTAGGAAAAAATTGTAAATATAATTGTTATTTAGTCAGTTGGTAGGCCCGACCTTTATATAATAAACCCTCGAATCTTCTCTATTTCGTTTTATTAGCCAAACCTACACCAAGTATTAATTGTAATTTATGTTGTTACTGTTTAATATTTTTATTACCTGCCCTGCAGTCTGCAGTGCACAAAAAAGAGCTTAAGCAGCTTAGCATTTTTAAAGTGTTTGTATATTTCATATTTTTATTTGATAAAACCTAATCAGTTTACATAGCAGTGGGGCCCCATTTTTTTAATTTGCCCCAGGGCCCTTGGTTACCTAGCTACGCCACTGCGTAAATCCCAACCGTTCACATACGCATAGCTTCTTCGGTTGCTAGAATATATCATAATTAAACAGCTAATATATAATACCTAACATTACCAACTTAACGCAATTACCAAACAATAATTGCGTAATCCCAAATGCATATCAAATCATATTACGTAGTTCGTAACACAATGCACCGGCGGGAAGAATATCTCGTTTGTCAAGCAATCCGAGTCCGAGATATGTCTGACGTATCTCGAATTTAGGAATCGATTTGATATCGATGAATTCTGACCAATGACATGACGGCTCCATACGAATCGATTCCATATTCGATGATGTTTCAAAACGATTGTCTCGGACTGTGTGATGATCTCTAGTATAAACCTCTTAACAAACTTATTTCTATGACTTTGTTCTTTATAATATTTAGGCATATCCCACGAAAAGTAAGATAAAGTAATATAAATACAAAACAATACAAGAACAACAACACGTCAAATCACCAGATATCAAATGGGAAAAAAAAAATTCACCGTCTCCAGATATTTTCATATCAGAGGGTTCGGCTCGGTAGAACTTCTAACAGGGCCTATAAATCCTACTGATCCCTCAACATAAATATTTAAAAAATCTTTTGTTATCCTACATGTATTCAAAATGACCGACTTTTGCATCTTTATATATAAATTTTTTGATAGATCTAATACGCCTAAATTTTTAATTAGAGAGCTAGGTATAATGCCAGTAGCCGAAATAACGAATGGTAATATTTTTATAGTCTGAGAATGCCAAATTCTTTTTATTTCATTTCCTAAATCTGTGTATTTTCTTATTTTTTCACTAACAGATTTTTGAATATTACAGGAATTTGGAATAGCAACATCAATGATATAAGTTATTTTTTTAATTTTGTCATGTAAAACTATATCGGGTCTATTATGACTAATCGCTCGGTCTGTTAGTATAGTTTTATCATAATATATTTTATAAAATTCGTTTTCTAAAAATGAATTTGGTTCATATTCATAATATGGTACTACATTACGGCAGTCAATCAAGTTATGTTTAATTATCAAATTTTGGTGAATTATTTTTAAAACTTGATTGTGCCTAAATGTATACTCGGACGGTGCTAATATAGAACATCCCGATATAATATGTTCTATAGTTTCCGGAAAAGCCAAACATTTTCTACACAAATCATCAATTTGATTTGTATCTTTGATTATATGCTTTCTATAATTTTTAGTATTAATGACTCTATCCTGAATTGCAAGCATAAATCCTTCTATTATTAGTATTATTTCTGTTAGTATTATAATTATATGCTGTGTTATTATTGATAATAGTCTGTAAACTAAACGGTTCTTTATCAGTTGTTTATTAGTAAGGCTGTTGGAAGTCTGTGGATAAACATACTCGGAGAAAATTAAAATATCACTTTTGAAGAAATTGTCTCATTCATATTGTAACATGAATCATTTGCATAGCTATAAATTAACTGAAAATGACATGTTGGGGCAATTGTAACAAGAATTATTTTACTATGTCCAACTACCACGTTGGCGCCAATTGTAACACTATCAGGTAAACTCATATTCAAATCAAACCACGCTAGGGCGCCATTGTAACGCTAGAGGTTTAGTGACAGAAAGGATTGCTTTGACATTGAATAAAAGAAAGACGATGATTAATTACATTTATTCAAATCAAATAGAACAAGAGACTCTCAAATTGACATGATTAACATATTCTCAAGGGGTGAGCGGCAATTGAAGATTTGCACGCACGGAAGGAATTTAAATGGTAGCAATAAACAGTTAAATATGTGACATTGTGTACAAAGATTAATGTCTGACCTGATTCACAGAGATGGGCGCCATACAGCTCTTAGGAAAGAACTGTAAAATTTGTTAAGATAGACATGATGACCAGCGATTACTTCAAACTAGCTAATTCCGCCATCAGCATCTCCCGTAAATTTTTGTCGTCTGGAGTAGTTGCTCGAATCCTTCCTGTTGAGCCGACCTCGCTCCAAGGCTGTCCGATTGGTACTGGCGCTCTGGAAAACGTCAGCTGCGATCCTTCTCGACCAACCATAGACCAAGAGTGCCATAGATGAAGGCGGTCTTTGGATAGAGTTTCGTGAAGTATTCTTGAACAGTAGTGGGGCAAAATTGAACTGCTACAATATGTTACATATCGAACGACAGATATGTATTAGAAATTTGCTCAGAAAAAAGGTTATTGTTGCTTCTATGACTCGTTGTTGGGAGTTTCCGCCATCTAGTCGTGTGCTCCATCAACTGAGCCACGACACCAACTCTAAGACCTGCCATTTTCCAACACAACATATTAATTTTATATAAATTTCTTTCCAGGATCAATTGAAAGGCGATCCGGTAACAGAACTGAGAGTTAAATACATCAGGAGATTAGAAGACGCCATTCCCGCTGGAGAAGACTAAATAATATTTTATGTTCATCACCATATAGATAAAAGTATAATATTTAATAATATAAATATGTTAAGTTAACCCGCTGTATTCTTTATTTGTACTCAATAAGAATAAAATTAAATTTGTCAGTTGAATTCTTGATTCCTTGTTCTTCATCATCAAATGAACTAATTTCGGCAGTCTGTGCTGTGCATAGTGATGTAATTTATTTATTTAACCTTTGGAACGCCGAGCCCCCGCGACCTAATACTTCCGTAGTATGCCGAGGGTAAAAATTACACTAACAGAATGTATTAAGGATAAATAGCGTTAATAGGTAAATCGCATTCATAGATGGCGTAAATTTAATTATTTTACAAAAAATTAGTACATTAAAATTAAAATAATAAATTTATTCCCAGCTACATTTTTTTTTTTTTTTTTACAGTATTACCGCACAAGAATCCCAACTGCTCCCGTCTGGAGCCAGTGAGACTATGGCATCCCCAATTGGGGTATGTTGTGAGGCTGAGGGTATTGGGGAGGGGAGGGAGATGGGGAAGAGGAAGGTGGGGAAGTACCTGGCTATTCAGATCTGGTCACCAAACACGGCTAAAGCCATTTCAAGCAACGTTTCAATTCTGAATGGTGGTCTTACACCAGGGCGATACTGAGAGTATCTTCCACTCTGGAACGTGCCGCAAATATACTATATATTATTTTAAATTAATTAATTGTGAAATAACACAAATTAATCAAATAAAATTTATTTGCGCACGCCGGGTTCGAACCCGCGACCTTCGGATCTGTAGTCAAAAGCGTATACCACTAGACCACGCCGGCCGTCAAAATGGATGGGATATGCATTTCAATTTATCCATATTGGCACTATAGCAAGTCCTGCATGAAATCTGGTTCAATGAACTCAAATGTTCTTTGAATTTAAGTGTCATTTGCCAAGCCTTTAGAATTGGTTGAAAATGCAGATATTAAACAACTTCTAGTGTCAGTTGAAAACCTCTTTGAGGCGTTGAAAGGAAATGATATTTCTAAGGAAGAATTGATGGTAAGAGAAGATGTAAAGTCAATATCAGCAAAAAACTCAGATAATTCGACACTTTTGCATTTGGCTTCTAGGGAAGGTTTCCAAGAAATTTCAGATATTTTGTTAAAACACAAAGCTAATGCAAACATTTTTGGAATGGGTGGGTGTACTCCACTCCATTGCGTGCAAAGTGTTCCCATTTGGATATAGTCAAATCTTTATTACAAAATATTGCAATGTACAACATTAGTTATGATGATGGGGAAAAACCGATTAGTCTTGCAACCCAAGAATGCATTATGTTGCAATTAGTGGAAAACTGTTTCTTAAAAACGAGAAATTGTCAAGTGAGGGTAGTTGGGCGTACTGTACAGGGCCCGCAGATACTTTAATAGTACACAACTGCTGACCCTGTACAAATCGCAAGTGCGCCCTACTGTCGAATTTGGCAGCCATCTCTGGTCCGGAGCCCGAAAATACCTCAAAAAAACCCTTGACTCTGTGCAGAAACGGGCGGTCCGTTTGATAGATTCCCCAATCTTAACAAACGGACTGCAATCTTTAGAGCACAGGCGTCAGGTAGGTATGCTGTCCTTGTTCTATCAGTATTACAATGGAAGATGCTCTGAGGAACTAGCGTCATTGATCCCTTCGGCACCGGTGCGTAGTCGGGATACACGCCAAACGCGCGCCCAACATTTGTACACGGTTGACATTTGTCACATGAGAACGGGAAGATGACATTGGCCCTGAGGGAAATTATTTTCTTCAGGGCCTCCTGTGTGGAGTTAATATAAAAAAAAAAAAGTTGAAGTTATTAAAATGCAAGATTTTTCGACCATTAAAACAATCTTCAACACTCGAAACATAGAAACACTCACACTTCTGGAGGTTGGAGCCGTTAGTGGTTTTCCTGAAGTTGGTAATTTACGCAACATCATTCAAGTAAAATTTTCACCAGTAACTTTCAGAATTGTTATACTTGGGCAAAATGAAACTTACACACAAGCTTTGTACGTTTTACAGAAATTAATAAATGAAAGAAAATAGATTTTGGGAATTGACAACCAACGCACACTGGACCTCAATTCCAGCAAACTTCTTATTTTTCTGAAAGAAAAGATGCAGAAATATATAAAACACGAAAAAATACATTTGGACCAAATACCAAAGTTTCTCATCACATCACATCGCAAATTATTCTAAAAAGGAAAATATTAGAATGTTCGCTTGTTCTTCAGAGACCCATCGGCATTCCACTGGTTAAAAGAAAAATACTTTCGAAAAAATCCTTTATGTTTGTGTTTATCCCCGCTCTTGCTGTCATAGCAAGTTATGAAATTTACTGGAAGAATACGAAAGAATTGAAAGATGTGGGATTGGGCGCGAATTTGAATAATTTGAAAGTATGTTGCCTGTTGTATGCTGATGATGCTGTGCTGATTGCTAATAGTATAGATGATCTACAGTCTCTCGTGTCTAGGATGAACGAAGTATGCATGAAGAATGAGTTAATGATGAATGTAAATAAGTCTAAAGTAATGGTGTTTGAAAGAGAGAGTACGAAAACAGTGTGCAATATAGTTGTGAATGAGGAATACTTGGAGCAGGTGGATGAGTTTGTGTATTTAGGAAGTATGTTTACGAGAGATGGGAAGGCTGACAGAGATATTGAAAGAAGGGTAAATGCAGGTAATTCCGTTAATGGAGGACTGAACGCCGTTGGCGCTAACAAAAAATTGTCCAAAGAAGCGAAGTTAGCAGTCCACAACGGAGTGCTGGTACCTACCTTGATGTATGGAAGTGAGGCATGGAACTGGCAAAGAAAGGATGAAAGTAGATTAAATGCTGTTGAAATGAGATCCCTGAGGCGTATGTGTGGTAAAACCATGTTTGATCGTGTGAGGAATGTGGAGATCCGCAAAGAGTGCAAGGCTGATGTAAGTGTAATGAGTAAGATTAAGAAAGGACGCTTAGATGGTTTGGGCATGTAGAGCGAATGAGCGAAGATAGGAGTGTAAGGAGGATATATGATGCAAATGTGAATGGTAGCAGAAGTCGGGGACGCCCGAGGAAGACATGGCACAATCAAGTGAATCAGATACTCGAGTCGGGCCATGTCAAGAGTCAGAATAATAGAAGAGTATGTATGAGACGATGTATGAATGTGAATGAGGCAAGAAGTGTGTGCCAAGACCGAGTTGTTTGGCGGTCCGTCCTCTCTGCCTACCCCTGCGGGGAAACGGCGTAATGGTTAGTTAGTTAGTTAGTTAGTCTGGAAGAATACCTTAAGGGCCGGCCCTGAGCCAAATGGCACCTGGCACTAGTAAAAATCTTAAGGGCGCTGTTTTAGGTGTTAGTTTATCATCAGAGTTTTGGCTCCTTGGTGCCCAGAGCGAACTGCCATGTTTGGACCTGCACAGAATGGGCCCCTCCAAAAGTTAGTAAGTCAGTGGCGACATTGGTTTCCATTCAAATCTACATGGAAAGCATTTCCAGTGTGTTTCATCTATTCACTGGTTTTAGATGTAAATTGTAATGTAATTATGATTGCATGCCAGTAATGAATAGAAAATCACAAAAATAGTGATCCATAGTGATTGAAATGGAAACTGGTTTTGTCATTAGATTTTTCGAGGTGAATGAACCAATTTCTTTTTTGAGAAAGTCAGTAAATATGGTCGGTTGGAAGAAATTGCCACGTGGCTATAAGTCAGCCTTTGTAACATTATGTAGGTACTTACCGTGATTAATAAATATTTATATATAGGTAAGAAAGTGTAAGAAGTGGTATTAATTAAAAAAAATATATTGCATTTTTCACTCCCATAAAAATTTCAATTGTTACAAGTACATTCATGATATTTTTGGAAGTTATGTTTAAAGATTCTGTTTTAATGTGTAATTTATAACCAGTCACAATTTTTTTTGACAATGTGTATAATTGAGTTATCTCATTTATTACAATAAAAATATGTTTTTCATTACCTATATATGAACTTTCGTTTTGCTTTCAAAAACCTTCTAACGCTGCCTTTTTGCTGCACTTCAATTTCAAAATCCGCCATATTACACTCTGCTCCAAAATCTTTTTTTGAATAAATTTTTTTTAAAAATAATAAATAATTTTTTTTGCACAAGGGTACACCCAATGTATGTTATAATCTACCCATTCATAAATGGGTAGATTATATTATTACATTCATATTCATATTGCGTATCTACTGGCGCAAACAAATAATTATTCATTTTAACATTTTAAAGCATAACTTGCAAAGTGTTTTTTCCTAAAAAAAAAAATTAGAGCCACTTATGAAAGAGCAGATTATGAATTCCTTTAAGTATACACTTAATTTTTGGGTTATTTTGCGCTTTCGGTGCGTTGCGCTATACAATCATAGTCAATACAAACAACGAAATCAGTATTATAAAGAGAGAGATATCGAGATCGTACAACTACCGCCATCTCTCGGTGAAAAGCAAACAAAAATTTTGTGGGCTTCATTTAGTTCTTCTATCTAACCATAGAGTGTTCAGGAAAATATTAATTGAATAGATATTTTTTTCAATGTTTGAACATTCTCCGCTTATTTATTAAATTATGGTCTCCCTTTTACAATATTCATTCCGATAATATTGAAAAGATTCAACATAAGTTCTTGAAGTATATAAACTATAAATTGCATATTCCTGTAGAAAACATTGATGATAACTACTTACTAGATAAATTGTCCTTATTAAAACTTTCTGAAAGAAGAATAAACACAGATTTAATAGTACTACATAAAATACTTCATTACAAAATTGACTGTCCTGAGTTACTCCAATTAATCAGCATCCACATACCCAAAAGATCTTGCCGAAATTTACTACCTTTTTATTTTTACAACACAAGGACACTGTCTTATCAAAATTCTCCAATTCCAAAACTTCACAGTCTCGGAAATAAATACTCTGATCTGGGAGATATATTTCATCTTAAAAATAATCAATATAAATATTGTTTATTTCAATTCTTTTATAAATCGAGACACAAATAGACATCTATAATTTCCGCAATATATATATTTTTATTTTTATTTTGAATATCTATTTATGTGAGACTTCTTATCATTTTTACTAATGTATCTTATTTTATTATATGCTTTTGTTGTAACATTTAATATTTTTTCTTTTTTCGTTGTATTATGTTTCCTTTATTGTTTTAATTTTGTAGAATCTATAATAACTGTGATACTCTACTATTAAACTTTGTGGTGTGTAAAAGCCCATTAGGGCGTGTAATAATAATAAATAAATTATTGATGGGCAGGATCGAAATATTTACATAATCGAAACATCAAAAGAATCGAGTGATTAATCGTTTTGATCGCTCGGAGTTCACCAGGAGCAGTAGTTGCGGACAGAGGCTGCGTTTTTTGTTCTCGGGGAAAGGGGTAGGTATATAAATATGGTAGGAATAATACGATATGTCATCCCCACGGATATAAAAAACTGGACACTAAACAAAACCAAAAATATGAAATGTATATTTCGGGCTTTACATACATAACTTTAAAATACATGTTAACCCTAGGTTCTTTATACTTTTTTTATAGTTCATAATTTTATTTTTATTAATAACCTTCCCACGTATAGGCGCCGTAAATCCAGCGGCGTAGCTACCTAGGGGCCACGCGGGGCAGTGCCCCGGGGCCCTCAAGCTCAGGGGGCCCTCGAATCCTTATCAGAAATCTCGATCGAACTGAACTTTTGGAAATTTCTCCCATTTTCAAAATAAATATGACAGGTTGCAACTTGCAACCCCACATTAATCATGACAAATCAGTTGAGAGAAATTCAAAAGTTATGCCTAGGGAATTCCCCTAAATTCAGCTAAATTCAGGAAACAACATCAAACGTTGGGATCTACTGTCAAAATTCACCGGCGAATCGGACACCACTCTAAAAAAACTAAATTAGACTAGATGGTCCAGTAGGGTCAATACGATATCTGCAATAAAACTTCGTTATTTTGATATTATCAAAGCATTATCAGAAATGGTTCTAAAGAGTCCTAATAAAGATGAGCGTAGTGAAGCAGGGAGTATTAAAACAAAAATGCTAAATTTCGAGTTCGTGTTGCTTTGCGAATTCACGCACAGTGTATTGAACGACATCAATTATGCATCCAAAACTTTACAAAAATGCGACATCAATTTGGGCGAGGCGAGTAAAGTTTTAGCAGAGACCAAAGCAAAGTTGCAAATTTATAGAAATGATTTCGAATTATTCAAGTGCAAAGCCAGTGAAACTGCAAGAAAATATGGTATTGATAACCATTTTCAAGAAAAAAGGCAAAGAAAAGTTAAAAAAACATTTTGATGAATTAGCTGCTGATCACCGATTTCCAAGCCGAGAAAAATATTTAAAATTGAGATTTTCAATAATGTACTACACACAGTAATATCTCAATTAGATACACGTTTTATTGGTATGAGTGCAGTCTGTCATATATTCGATTTTCTAACACCAACATTTTTATTACATGTTGATGAAGCAACTTTATTACAAAAGTGTGACTAATTCATATTCAAATATAATAGGCCCTAGTTTTTCACTTCAATTTATTAATATTTACCATCTAGTTTTACCTCAACTAACTCAAGCATGGACTGTTCACCAATTATGTAAGGAAATAATGAGCAAATATGGAGTGCTAGAATGCGACCTAACGGAAGTATTTACAGCAATGTTATTATTCTTTACAATTCCTGCCCTATTCTGTAGCAGCTGAAAGGTCATTTAGCAAATTAAAAATAGTAAAAAATTATTTAAGAAATAAGATGGGCCAACTCGACTCCGACATTTATCGCTAATAGCAATTGAAAACAAAACCGCATCAAGCCTGGATTTAAACGAAGTCATTGATAATTTTGCGAAAACTAAAGCTAGGAAAAAATTGTAAATATAATTGTTATTTAGTCAGTTGGTAGGCCCGACCTTTATATAATAAACCCTCGAATCTTCTCTATTTCGTTTTATTAGCCAAACCTACACCAAGTATTAATTGTAATTTATGTTGTTACTGTTTAATATTTTTATTACCTGCCCTGCAGTCTGCAGTGCACAAAAAAGAGCTTAAGCAGCTTAGCATTTTTAAAGTGTTTGTATATTTCATATTTTTATTTGATAAAACCTAATCAGTTTACATAGCAGTGGGGCCCCATTTTTTTAATTTGCCCCAGGGCCCTTGGTTACCTAGCTACGCCACTGCGTAAATCCCAACCGTTCACATACGCATAGCTTCTTCGGTTGCTAGAATATATCATAATTAAACAGCTAATATATAATACCTAACATTACCAACTTAACGCAATTACCAAACAATAATTGCGTAATCCCAAATGCATATCAAATCATATTACGTAGTTCGTAACACAATGCACCGGCGGGAAGAATATCTCGTTTGTCAAGCAATCCGAGTCCGAGATATGTCTGACGTATCTCGAATTTAGGAATCGATTTGATATCGATGAATTCTGACCAATGACATGACGGCTCCATACGAATCGATTCCATATTCGATGATGTTTCAAAACGATTGTCTCGGACTGTGTGATGATCTCTAGTATAAACCTCTTAACAAACTTATTTCTATGACTTTGTTCTTTATAATATTTAGGCATATCCCACGAAAAGCAGCAAGGCTTTTAGCTTCTTTAACATCTCTCGGTAATTCATTAAACATCTTAAATCCTTTAAAATAGAATATGATTTAAGATTTTCACGGCCCAAAGTATTTTTGTTTTTTGTTTTTGGGGTATTATGCCGTGTTGCGCTAACTCCTTCAAAATAGAGATTATTTTGGGTTCCCGACAAATTATTTGCGGGAACGATTGCGAAATTATAATTTATATTCTTAAACATGTATTTCGTGAGCATCTTATTTTTTAGCTTAAATATAAATATTAGGGTATTATAAATAATTAGTTGTCTTACACTTAACATTGCTAGTTTTTTCTGCATAGTAATTATCTTAGAATACCCACTACAATTCAATACTGCTCTTATGCCCTTATTTTGAATTATTTATTCAATTTCTTTATCTGTGTTTGATTTCACAATAAAATGACACTAGAGCAGTAATTTAAATGAGGTGCTACTATACTATTATAAACTAATTTACTTGTATTTCCTTTAATTTATTCCTTATTCTTCTTAAAAAATTTACCCTTTTTGCCATTTTATTAGTTAATAATTCATTCGATTTTCGACAGAATCGATTCCTTATTTGATGACGTTTCAAAACGATTGTCTCGGACTGTGTGATGATTTTTGATATAATCGATTTGTCTATGACAATGAATCAAAATATTTAGAAAAAGATCGAGTACATCATCGATTGTGCTCATCGCTAGATTAAATCAAAAGCTTTTGTAGTTTCTCTTCACACCAAACTGTACAAACTGATTTCAATGTCGTACCTACCTATTAGATAATCATATTTTGAGTTTTTGTTATTAGTAAATCTACAACACCTTATATAGTTATTATGTATAACAGGACCTACTCGGTGATTCGTGAGCTAATTTGGAGAAAAGGAAGGTAGTTACTTTCCTAGGTGCTATTTTTTTTACTGTACGACTATCATTTCAATTTTGCCAAAACAGCGTTACAAAAAATTCCATCTTTACCGTAAATTTATAAGACTTACAAAAAGACGCCTTGCAGCAGTAAAGCGCATAGACACTTCTATGAATTATCGCTTCGGTGGCCTTAAATATACGGAGATGATTCTGTTGGATTGGATTTTTTAATGACGTCTAAGAAACCTGAATTTGCCAATTCAATATAAAATGCGATCGTCCAATTAATTAAGCAGAGTGTTCGCTGCGGATTTCAATAAATTTATGCAAGTCAGACGTCAGGTATAAATCTGTCTTGGAAACTCAAGTGTTTTAAAGAATTAACCATGTTTCACCAAAGTTCAAATAGTTTTAGAGAATAAGGAACTTCAGTGAAAAGAACAAAAGTATATATTGATGTAGATCACAGGTTTTCAAACTTATTTCGACCACCGCCCACTTTAATATTTAAAATAAATCTAGTGCCCCCATATTTTTAACTAACTTTTTTATATTACCATCTGTTACGTATCTTAAAAACGGTTCCATGATAACTCAACACAGTGACAATTCAACACACTTTTAAAAAGTGATATAAAGTCATTAGAAACGATGATTTTTTTTAACCTAACTTAACCTAACCTAACCTACTTAACACAGTAAATAAAGTTTTTGTTTCATCAGTTTCCATGAATTTTTAAAGATGTAATGAATTATCATTGTGATGATTTATCCGGTCACCCTTAAAAACAGTTATTGCAAATATAATTTTTAAATATGAATTATTATACAGATAGGATAGATACGGTGTCTTATATGTAGTATTGTTCTACTTTCTATATAATTTAATGTTACTGTTACAAGTTTTACCAATATTGTTTCACATTAAGTGTATCAGTTTACTGTTACATCATGCTTTAAAAAAAATTGAAAAATTTTATATAGCTCACTAGGTATATTTTCTTCCTAATATCCATGTAAAAGCCCGACTGGGCGTAAAACCAAATAAAATAAAAAACTCATTATTATTATTTTTATTTCTTGCTAGAGCAATCCCGATGAGTTATACTGACACTCACAATGATACTCATTTAATTGTAGGGCGAGAAGAACTTACAATATACAGTCTGCTCGTGCGCAGGATCGGAACTGCTCGTGCGCAGGATCGAATTGCATACGCTGCCGCCGCTCACGAAAACAATATGAATATTACGAAAAAAAGTGATAAATTAATTATTAATGAACTCCTAACGTTTCTTCAAAACAAAATCGATGTCTTAGACGAACTAACCGCGGTTCAAATATGCTCCAATCATTTCTCAGAAGACGAAGTGGAGGCTGCGAAAGACATTCTGTGCAGTGAAACAGTTGAACGCAGGATTATGAGGAAAGGCGAAGGTAGGAAGTCTAAGAATTTATATGATATTATTAAAATACTGAAGGAAACAGAGAATGAAGCTCTACCGACATTTGTGGCTCAGAATCTACACAAACTACCGCCTGTCAATTTCGATCACGTAGATGTCACTTGTCTCCTAAAAGATATCACGGCATTAAAGGGTGAATTAACCACAATTCAGTCACAAATGTCCAAACAAAGCGATCTGGAAGTATTGCGCTCTGAAATGGCTCTCCTAAGGAATGAACTGAAAATAAATAAACATAACCGTATTCCAAATCAAGACGAAAACACATCGCCGTCCTTGAACACATTGAAGGTCACCATACCGGTAGCCATAGATAAGAACCGCTCAAACTCACGGTCGCCAACTAATAAATTACATTTGGACAACAATGCGCACTGCAGTAATGTGATAACCCCGCCCGCGCCCCTCGCATTAACTGCCCCACCTGTCATGCACTCTCCTCAATCATGGAATAAAGTAGCGGCGTCTAGCTCTCTCACACAACAGCAACAAGTCATACTACAGACATCACAGGTACATCAACCGGGTATGGATGAACCAGCCAAAGTTGCACGCACACAATCTCACAAAAATACATTTAAACCAGAGACTACTAATTTTAATACGGATGGTTATAAAACCGTTACAAGAAAACCAAGGAGATCGAGAAATATTATTGCAACTGGAACAGCGATGGAGAACTCCCTCAAAATAGCTGAGTTAAAAACAACGCTCTATGTGTCGAGGTTCGACAATAGTGTAACTGAGGACAATATTCGAAACTTTATTAATTTTAAAATAAAAGGAAGTAATATCCAAATAGAAAAAATAATACAACGAAATCCCACGCAGTTTGGATCTTTCAAGTTGACTATACCGAATACGGATTTCAAAACCTACATGAACAAAGAATTTTGGCCGACTGGTACTGTTTTCCGAAAATTTATTGAAAAAAAAATACAATGGAAAAGAACAAAATTAAGATAATTTCAATAAACTGCAAAAGTTTTAAACGAAACGTCAAATTCGTTATAGATATGTGCGATATCTACGATGTAATACTTTTGCAAGAAACGTGGTTATTACAAAACGAAACATCGAATCTATCCAAAATTCATCCGAACTTCCAGGGATGGGGTACCTCTGCTGTAGATTTATCAAACGGACCGCTACGAGGCCGACCCTACGGAGGAGTCGCAGTGCTTTGGAGGAACGAGCTGCAAGCTTCAATAATACCGTGTGGAGATGACCGCATCGCTGGTATTCAGATAACCACCAACGGAGGGACGATAAGCATACTGACTGTCTACATGCCGGTATGTCATGCGGACAACCTTACCGACTTCACCAACTACCTTTCCAAAATACATACGATCATTCAAGATAACGAACACTCTGAAACCATTGTTATGGGAGATTTCAACGCTCACCCATCCTCCATATTCGGGAAAGAACTCTCTCATTTCTACACCGAAAATAACTACAATTGTATCGATATTGAAAGACTACCGAATGACACATATACATATATAAGCGATGCACACAATACCACTTCCTGGCTCGATCACTGTATATGCACTAATAGTCTTAAGAACAAAATAGATAGTATAAAAATACACTATGATACTGACTGGTCCGATCACAGGCCGACATCTTGCGTAATCGCTGCTGAAAAATTACCTGCAACTATTTTTAATATTCCACAACAGCCTAATAACATAATATGGAGAAGGAATAATAATAAGAAAATCAGTGAATATACGTCTGTAGCAGAAGCATTACTTAGTGTGATCTATCAAAGACACTCCGTATCCATTTGTAACTCGGATTCTATATGTGACAGATGCGACCATATACAAAACGTGGAAAATATATACACAGACATCGTTGAAGCCTTAAGTAGGGCTGCAAATACTGTATTTCATCGGGAGAACGATCAAAGCAATCCAAAAACACATCGTGTCATTGCTGGGTGGAATCAACAAGTTAAGGAACACTACAAAAATTCCAGATCGGCGTTGATGGAGTGGATTAAGAATGGGAGACCATTACATGGTCCCATTGCGGATGAAAGAAAACGAAAAAGGAAGGAGTTCAAAATAGCTCTTAAACACTGCCAAAGCTCTTCTGAACGAACAAAAATGGATGATATCGTAAAATCACTTGACACAAAGCAGTTTGCCCAATTCTGGAAGAAAAGCAACAACCTGATCAAACCAAAAAATCGAATCGCTAGCCAAATTGATGGGTCCACAAACACGGAGGAAATTGCTAATACTTTTAGAAGAACCTTTGCAGATATTTCCGGAGATGAAGTACCGTCTGTCCCTGATATTATGAAATATGATGGACAAAACGTTCAACTCTCTGAAAATAGTATAATGAAGGCCATTACAGGCACCAAGGCTGGTAAGTCTCCGGGACATGATAATCTAAGTATTGAACACATAAAATACGGAGGTAGATACATACCCAAACTACTAAACATACTGTTCAACGCAATACTTAAACACAACCATATACCGGGTGCAATGACGAAAACGATTATAACTCCAATCCTGAAATCGGGACAGCCTGACATGACTAACTCCAGCAATTACCGGCCAATATCTTTAGCAACTATAACTGCAAGATTATTTGAAAGGGTAATATTAAATGAGATACATGATAAACTAATGTCTAAAGATAACCAGATGGGATTTAAATGTAGATTATCCACTAATATGGCAATATATACTGCAAAGCAAATAATAGAATTCTACAAGAAACGAAAAACTACCGTATACGGGTGCTTCTTAGACCTAAGTAAAGCCTTCGACAGGGTCTGTCATAAAACATTATGGGACAAATTGAAAGCTAGGAATATACCTACCTTATTTATAAACATCCTATCCCGATGGCACTCCCAGCAGGAAAATGTTGTACGGTGGGCAAGTACATACTCCCAGCCGATATATTTGCGGTCAGGAGTAAGGCAAGGAGGGTGTATGTCCCCCATTCTATTTAATGTATATATGGACGAGTTATCAAGTCGCCTGGATATCAGAGCGGGCTGTCGTGTTAACAGTATATGTATGAATCATATAAGCTACGCGGACGACATGATCCTCCTAGCTCCGTCGATCAAGGGATTAAGATTGCTCCTAAACATTTGTGAAGAATATGGAAAACAGCATAATATGATGTACAACCCGAAGAAGACGGAATTGATTGCGTTCCACCACGGAAAAAGTCAAGATACAAGTAAGATGCTCCCCGTATACCTTAACGAGGCAAAAATAAATACATGTTCGAACGTGAAATACTTGGGGCACATTATTAATCAAGACCTATCGGACGATAGCGATATCGAACGACAAAGGAGAAGCCTAAGCATAGTGTCTAACATGATTGCCCGCAGATTTTTCAAATGCAGCAATACCGTTAAAAAAATACTGTTCAACGCATTCTGTACTGGCCTGTATACGTGTGAGACATGGTGTAACTACCGAACTTGCTCGATGGAACGACTCCGTATTCAATATAATGACGCCTGTAGAATCATATTTGGATACCGAAGATACAGCAGCGCATCGACAATGTTCACGGAACTAGGACTGAATGGATTTGCCGGCCTGATGAGACACCGGGTCACTGGAGCCAGGATGCGGCTAATGGCCTCCGCCAACACGTTGGTGACCGCAGCCTACCAGCACCAAGCGCCACTCCTGAGTGAGCGCTGGGCCCAAGCGCACTCAAGACCACACCCTGCATAGTTTTCCTTATTTGATAATTTATTATATCTACTGTACAAAAAAAAAATGTATATCTATATGGGACGTGTGGGATTGCACTAACCTCCCCACATCCTGGAATAAAATATTATTATTATTATTATTATTATTATTATTATTAATAGGTACAATTTTACATTGGCATTTTGATATCAAAATTGTAAGTTTCACATACGAAACAGTACTAAAATAGAAAAATATCGTAATTATAGGTGTCACATATAAAAGAGTACACACATAGAAAAAGGGAGGTTAAGTAGAAGAAACAAGAAGAAACATAAAAGGAAACAGACAAGGGAATATACACATAAGCACAGAGCCAATGGATCAATTTAGAAGAAGGTATTTACTCAATAGAAAATACATTGGTAAAAATAGATTATGCTCGATTACAAATACAGGGTATAGAAAAGGAGAGAGAAAGAAACAAAACAAAGTACAACAAGACAAGAAATAAGTATTTTCGTTTTTAAAAATATTCTTTTAAATGCTTTATTTAAATTTTTGGATTATCCTGGCTGTTTTTATACATATCTGGAAGAGAGTTATAGAGTATGTAGGCAATATAGCTCTGGCAGCGATACCTACAACGATTGTTGATCGTTGATCTGAATCATTTTACGTTTATATAACCAAAAGATAAATCTGAAGAGTTTTCTGAAGCAAAAGCATTATCATGCATTTTCCCAACGAAGCAATAATAGATTCAGTTCCCAATTATTTTCAGTTTATTTGAGATATTTCTATGCAAAGATTGATGAATTATTCAAAATCATTTGTTATGAAAACTCTGT
Source organism: Hesperophylax consimilis (assembly GCF_061612785.1). Lineage (NCBI taxonomy): Eukaryota > Metazoa > Arthropoda > Insecta > Trichoptera > Limnephilidae > Hesperophylax > Hesperophylax consimilis. The sequence continues at coordinate 9,466,416 of NC_142857.1, forward strand.
TTCCACTAAAATTCTACTATACATAGAATGCTTTCAGCTTATGTTAGAGATCTTATAACTCTATTATCAGATGTATCTATGCAGGTTTTTTGTTTTGTTTCCAATATGCCGACAATATACAATAATATCATTTGATGTTTCTTTAACTCAAAGAGAACGGTAGCGCGGCCCTTTTCATACAAAACTTTAATTTAGATTTGAGGCCATAGTATCCAAAAAACCCCGAATTGTTCTTTTTAAATCAAAGGGTGTAGTAAAAATCTAGTAGCAACGTATATGTGCTTCTTTATTTATTTGTGTTTCAAATTATAAAATATCTGCAATTAAAGAAATCGATTTTTAATGATTTTAGAGGCAAGTTTGGCAATTATTTGTGATTTAATAGTAATTACTAAAATAATAATCTTATCGTTTTTACTATGAAAATATAATAAAACAAAAAATATAAAATATATGAATTATTAAAAAAGGTTTTTGGATGGGTTTAAATTTCATTTTAAAACGACCGATTTGTGTTGAAACACAAAATTGTCGTATATAAATTTAAAATTTCGACACAAAGATGTTTTTTTTTTTAAATTTATCACATTACGTTAGGAAAGATTATTTTTTTAAATAATGAAGATATTTGCCATACCTTTTCATAAAAAAATAATTATTCGGTTTGGTCAAGTATTTTGGCCTCAAATTGAAATTTAAGTTTTGTATGAAGAAGGGCTTGGTTGAGGCTGACATTTTAATTAATTCCGACGAATTCATAATTATATTTTTAGAGCGATATATAAGGACGTAAGTTGATTATAAATTGAGATTAATAAAAACAGTACATTACCATTGAAATATTTTATGTAAAGCGGTTTGATAATTTTATAAAACGTTTTTCTATAAAATTAGCTATAGGCATCAGATTTTATTTTAGTAATACGTTCACCAGATATTCTTGAAAAAAACCCCACGGAAAGATCAATTTTCTATGCTTGCTAGGGAAAATTCGACCATAAGTCCGTCTTTTACACCGGGCCACGCGCCGAATTTTGTTTTCACACGACTTCATCACTTATTGTCGTTAAGATTCCCACTTTATTTTCGAAACTTGTTAGGATAAATTCAACCGTAGATCTGTCCAATACACCAGGGCTGCGCGTCGTATTTTTTTTGCACGGCTTTTTCACTTACGTCTTTAAGATTCCGGATTTATTTTAGGGTATTGTCTTGTCTTAAATTTTTTTTTCTGTGCTTGCAGTAGTCAGCGGAATTCGCGGTCGAATTATGGATCACCAATAAATTGGGTTATGTCTTGGTACTGAAACAAGTTGGGAGGGGAAGGAGATGATAAGGGCAAGGTTGGGATGTACTCGAATATTCAAATATCATCGTTTAATATGGATAAAACTATTTGAAGTAACGTTTTTGATTTCGAACGTCTTTCACAATAATTCTAAAAGGAAACATGGATAGAGACGGCTTTAGCTGTGTTAAGGTAAGGGTAAGGCTCTCGGTCGGGACCCACAGGTTGGGAACTCGTGCTTTAGAGCTTAGTGCTGTTCTACTGGTACAAACACATCAAATGCCCGCCCAACATTTGTACATAGTTGACATTTGTCAGACGACAATGGGCCTCTTCCATTAATCGACTATTTTCCTCAAAAATACACTTCACACAGCATTCCCAAAGATGATATAGGCCCTGATTATTTTCTTCACACCCTCCTACATGGTATACATGAAAAAAAAATTCTTGATTCTGGCAAAGTGACCAAGGATGAAGCAACGCATTTCGTGGAAGGTGATTTTTGTATATATTTTTAAGAGTTTTTTTTTTTAAATAATTAGAGAGTGAAATTATGATAATATTATATTGTATGACATTCAATGACTTTTTTCCAAATAAATAAAACGAAAACATAAAAATAATCAGTTCTTTCATTTTTTCGAAACCCTACCTTCGGCCAAAGGGTAAGTCAGGGTTATGGACAGCAAGTAATTCCCTTTATGATACTCGTAGTTCCAATCAGAATAGGCTTTTGTATCAAAAATAACATTACAGTGTTGCCCATAAAAAATATAAAGTTTATAATCAAGGATTTTAGTAATACGAAATAAGAATGTTCAAAGTTACCCTAAGTGTCAATTTAGCATTGGACAACCCATACAAATTGGATTTCATTATGTTTACCCGTATTTTAAAATATTTTGAAACCAAAATTAATTAAAGGATTTGGTAATAACACCTAAAATAACCAAATAATAAAAAATACCAAAAAGTTGTCCAATGTTATTCGAAATGACCTTAATCGAATAATTATTTGTTTTTTATTTTTATTTAAGACTGAACGAAACACCCTGTATGTAAGTTATGCATATGTGTGAGTACTGTGATGAAGTCAACTAAGGTTGATAGATCTATATGTATAATCCATAGATCTATAACGTTCTTGGCTTATTGAATTTCTGAACTGAGCCTTATTTGTTGATACCGGAAACGAAAGCCCAAGTCGTAATGATCTCTGTAACGTTAATTACTAATTATTACCTAATCATTAATCAACTGGTAATCCAACAATGCAGAAAATCATAATTCCACGTTTGCAGCTTGTAAAACCCTCGCATTGGTTGGTATCTACACTACAGAGAGGGAATTTAAATCCCTGTTATGAAGATTTAATAGGTTGTTCATCATAATTTGTTGGGTTAGGATCGTATTAGGGGAAGGGAGGGCAAGATGGAAGGAGCGGGCAAGATGGAAACTATCTTCCTATCGCCAACCACGCGACAAAGTGCCCGTGTCTCTACGCACACAGATATAAGCGGCCATGTTGTATTTATGTCCAGTGACTCGGTTCGGCTCGCGCCACCAAGCGACTTGCACGCGGGTTTTGTATTTTCGCGACGAATTATTACAAAATCAGTGGACTTTAAAAGTGTGATTACTCATACAAAGTAAGTAATACTACCATTTTGTTTTTATAAACACTAACTATAAGGAATAGATTGTATGAATTGATATTTAAAGAGGAAAAAATCAAAGGTTTTCTAAGAAATTGATATTATTATTGGCAGTTAGCTTGTGGGCAAGATGGAAAATTGCATTTTAGGGCAAGATGGAATAGTTTCCATTTTGCCCGCGTGCAATTATTTTGATTTCTGTTTTAATTTTTTTCAACTAATTGAGAGTGATTCTCTTTATAGACGGTTAATTATATTAATGATTCTCTTTATGAAGTATATTACAATGAGAAACATAGGATCTTGAACTGAAGAAACAATGCAGATAGTGATGGACGAAGCTGTAACTACTACAATACGCGCAGCTTACAGCTACAAATATTTATTGAGAAAACAAGACCAACAGCAGATAGACCTGTTTAATTAATTCCAGATAATCATGTTACTCATCAAAATCTAGAAGCTTTAAATTTAGCTCTAGAAAAATATTTATTCATGGTCAGTATTCCCTCTCAATAAGCCACAAGCTGCAACCATTGGACGTCTCGGTTTACCGTTCATTCAAGCCCTAGACAATTTTCAAAAGAATCATCCTGGAAGAAGATTAAATCAGTTTGATATAGCTAGGCTAGTATGCATCGCCTATGAACAAAAGTGCTACTGTGCAAAATGCCACTAGTGTATTCAGAAAGGCTGGCATTTTCCCATAATATAGACATTTGTTTACAGATTTAGACATTGCACCGGCCACTTTTTATGAAAACGCTCCAGTAATTGAAGGCGAACAAAATTTCATTGTGACTGATGAAGGAGACAAAATACCGACACAAATGATTATTCGTCAATATTGTAGACAATATTACCAATGAAACATCTACTGTCCATGATGGTTATGAAAAAAAAAAACAGGATGAAGAAGTGTAACTTAATTTTGATAATACACAGAATTTGATGTCAGAAGACAGTATATTTAAAACAAGTTTAGGTGTTATTGATAGGAGTTTGGAACATCCATCCACCTTTTACTAAATTTCTCCAATTAACATATTTCCATCACCAAAAGTTACTCCTACCATAAAGAAGCGAAAATTGAGATGTGAAAAATCAGAAATCATAACTAGTTCTTCATTCCAAGAAACTATTGAAAAAAATAAGGAGCTGAAAGCGAAACCAAAATTAGTCCTTAATCCGGTCATCAATGGAAAGGAAAACAAAGGAAAGAGCAAAGGAAAGGGTAAGAGAAAGGGGAAAAGGACAGAAAAAGATGAGAACATACTACAACATGCGGAGCAGTCAACACAAGACGATGTGTTGTGTGTATTATGTGGAAAAGCATATGTGGAACCGCCCACAGAGAACTGGGTACAGTGTCCATAGTGTTGTGTTTGGGCACATGAACTAAGTTCAGACATAGAAAACGGTTGTCTTTTATGTGTCAACTGTAAAATGTAAGGATATCCTATTCATTCCATCTTGCCCTTATAAGCTTTCCATCCTGCCCTCAGGGTTAGGGCAAGATGGAATTTTTCCTGTTTTTCTTTTATGAGTCCTAACAGATTTTATAGTCAATTTTAATTATTTTTAATAACTCAATTTTATAAGCATGTAAGATCTCTCTGAAGACTTATTAAAATAAGTGATTGAAATTATGTTGTTATATTTTTTTTTACATCTTAAAGTTAAGCCTTCCATCCTGCCCTCCCTTCCCCTAATCCTTAATTGCTAACTACATAACACTAACCTTCAGGATATTTCCCGCAGGAGCTCATTTATGTTGTTATTAAAAAGATATTCTTTGCTGTTCTTGTTTTTTTATGCAAAGTTGCGCTGCGTAGACTTTGCACATAGGTTACCACTGCGGTATAAAAATCATTTAAAAAAAGTTAATGTTTTTCGGGAATCTTATTAAATGTTTTAATTGTAATTTGTTATTTTAATTCCGACCTTTTCGGATTGACCTTTCTGTAAACCGTCAAAACTGAGGTACGTATGACGTCATGCGTAATTAAAAAAAATATTTTAACCATGAGATCGAAATTTGTGAAAAAATGCTGAAATATTTGTGAAATAATTAGGGTATTTTCACAAACAGGGGATACCGTTAAAAATGTGTGAAATATGGCCCATCTCCTTTGTTACTAATTTATTTAAGGTTTCATTTTTTTGGCAGTAATAATCGTTCATCGCGTGGGGTCTAGTAATCAATATGGTTATTAAACAAGGCAGTGCTCATTGACTTACAAGTTGACCCTTGGCTGCTTGATTAAGCTTCATTAATGGACTTCGTTTACATGCAGAATTTATCCAATTTCCATCCATCGTCAGGAAGCACTCTTCCCACATCAATTCACTGGACTGCCAATTTAAACGTCAATTCTTCGCATTTGATGTTTCTAATAACAATAATACTGTATTGGTAAATTAAGCAAGTTGCAAATGTTGTGCTTTTGCATTTATTTTGATGTACAAATTCTTTTGTAACCGTGATCGATAGCAAAATTTTGTTTGGAGTTAACGTAAAAAAAAAATATTTGAAAACTGCGAAATTGTTCTATCGTTATTAATTTTGGTTTCATGGCCATTATACATGATAATGGCACGGCCAGAATTGCACAGGGACGGAATTACTAGTGGACGAAATTACACATGAAGAGAATTACTTAAAATACGTCTTTGGGGATCTGGTAAGGAAGCAATGAAAGATGAAAGTGTTTTGTGTCACAGCGTTTATTCTGAGTCTTCTGGGAGATGACTGGGACCGATGAGGATGACACCAGGTGTAGACGGCGATGACGGCGATGGTGTGGTCGAGGCGCGGGTCAGTGAGTCGACACCGCGTCGGTAGAGACTAGACTCGTGGATGTGTTCAGCACTGGTGAAGACGTGGAGTCTTCCGGGTACTCCAGTGTGAACGAGGTAGCCGAAGATGCGGTGGACCTGTCGGCAGATGAGCGGGAGATGCAGGCCGGTGACGATGCCGCGGGGCCGAGGCGCAGACCGGCGAAGATGTCGCAGGGTCTATGATAGCCGAGGCCAGGGCGCTGATGTGATCCCAAAGAGTGCATAATAAATTGTAGTCCGTGCAAAGCCGGGTGTAGGTGATGGTCCTGTAGAGGCGTGGTGAAGGCGCCCGAATGGATCGAGAACATTTCAGAACTGTAGGTAGGAACGCCGAACGCTCGCATTGTGTCTAGAGTGTTCCCGCTACAATGCGTTTTGTATTGGCGATCGTTCCAGAAAATTCTCGTAGCATCGCTACACGTCTATTAGAATTATACACGTCAAAAAATATAACTTAACCTTAACTGTTGTTTTTTCAAATATGAAAATTATTTATACATGGGACGGGTTGTGTCACAGAATTTGAATAATTTATCAAATTTCAAAGTTAATATTCAAGTTCTGTTATTACTTCATCACGTGCCGATTGTTTCAAAGTACTTGAATAGGACTTTTACAGAACTTGATTTTTAAATTTTAAATTTGATGAATTGTTCAAAGTCCGTCCTAAATTTAAATCTATTAAAACTAGTAGTACTGTGAACAGTAGACGGAATAAAAATGTACCAACAAACACGACGACCATCTTGACAGGATTGACCGGAGGTATAATTAAATTAGGTGTATTTTTTTTTATATTGTGTAATTCTGAAAGCGAAACATTCATGACTTTCTAAATTTCATTTCTGTGTTCCCACGTCGAATTTAATTCTCTGAATTACAAATGGTGTCATTGGTTAAAATTTTGACCACCTAAATTAAGTTAAGTCTGTTAAATTTGTACGCAGGAGGGGTAGGTACCAAGTAATTTGTATCATGGTCATTTTCATAGAGGAAGACCTACTCACCTCGTCCATTGAAGGGATGGGATGTAATTTCACTAATACGAGAATACGGGAAGCAGGGGCGTGCTCAGCTTTTTTAAAGGTATTTTAAAAAATATAATTTCCTCAGATTTAGGATGGGTTGTTTCATAGAATTTGAACTATTCATCAAATTTGTCCCATTCAAGTTCTGTTATTATACCATTATAGGCCAGTTACTTGACAGAACTGAAAAAATATATTTTCTTGCTCCTAAAATCTTCAACAATTTACCAATAGAAATAAAGTCAATTGCCAAATACGACAGTTTCATTAAGGTGCTTGGGGACTTTTTGATGAGTGAGTGTGATAGTGTCGGTAACCTGCTTCTCGTACTCAGATAGAGGTGTATATATTGTTACATGTGTGAGGAAGAAGATATATGTATGTAAGTATTTGTATGTGTGGTATGTATGTATATATGTGCGTGTGTATGTATGTATGTACGGTAACCGGATAAATCGTCACAATGATAATTCGTCACATCTTTAAAAAGTTATATAAAGTCATGGAAAGTGATGAAACAAAAGCTTTATTAACTGGGTTATGTAGGTTAGGTTAAAAAAAATAATTTTTTCATCGTTTCTAATGACTTTATATCACTTTTTAAAAGTGTGTTGAATTGTCACTGTGTTGAGTTATCATGGAACCGTGTGTACATATGTGAACTACTTTATATATTTGAATTTATTTTATAGAAAAACTTTGGCAATTTTGTGAGTTATCGAAAATATTTTTTTATCAATTTTAATTTTTTTTTTATAATTCTACCAAAATATGTTTACACTAGACTTAAATTCAAACTAACTATTCCTCCATTGGTCACCATGAAACAGGCAGCTGCCTAGTATGGTGCTCTAATTTATCTTCTCTAAATAAATGTATTAATCGTGTGACATGTACTTATAAATAATTAAAAAATATATTATTATCAATTTATTTGCGCCACTTTTCGGGGTAGAAGATACTGACATTAGTTTTACAGATTCAAACCATGGTGTATGCGTAGTTTTAAAAGAAAGTCGAAAAAAAATATTTTTGGAGGTACCTACGCATTTTTTTATCCAGCTTTGACTTCTTACGAAGTGTACAGCTATCCCTTTGCGAGGGGGCGCCACTGAAAATTTACTGCGTATCGGCATGGATCTCCTCTACGATATTCCTCGCACGTGAATGATTGCTATTCAATCCATCCATCTCCACAACAATACACATTGAAATATGAGAGGCCGCAGAGTTCTACCACGGCGTACTGCATGCAGCATCCAGCATCCAATTGCGGACCGCATCCGCCGTACAAGCCAATTATTGAATAAAGAGAACAATCGCCATCGTCGACTGCTCGAATGGAAGATCGAAAAAATGCCGCCATTCGAGTCAATTCATAGCGCGGATCATAAAAGGCGGGACTCGTTAAGTGGCCATGGCCATCAGCGAACAACGAACTAACAACGGATTATGTAAAAACTGACAGAGGGGAATTTTTTTACTTTCAACAGCAATAATATTTGCATAATAGGATATTTGAACAATGTTTTTTTTAATCTCTAAAAAAATTACGATGGTAAAGGCATGTTAAGGCGATGCACTACGTCGTGTATTATTTTTAATTGAGCCGCTATCAATAACAACCCTTACGTAGATGGCGATAAGGTTTAAATTCCCGCTTAACACCATCCGCCTGTTTTGATTTATGCAAGAAAAAAAACATGTCCAAAAAGTGCCTTTTATTTTATTTTGTGGATGTTCAGGCATAAATATTTAACTTTTTACCGATCATTTTATAAATAACTTAATTTGCCAGATTACACAATAAAATCATAACCGAAAATGGGTTCGTAAGTAGGAGATTTTGAACTTTAAAGAAGTTTTCATAGGCCTTTACATTATTTTTTTCTGGGTTTATAAAAAGACTTATCTAAAAAATACTCGATTATTTCAAAGGCCAAGATGTATTCTACTCGCAGTATTTAATTAAAGCATCTGAAAAATTTCTAGGCGACCAAAAACACATGATTTTGCATTACTACGTATGGCATCGCCTTAATTATATTTTCATGTTGACGTATAAATTTTCCAAGATTTAAGATGTTAAATTTTTTGTTTGCCGCCAAAACGCAAGACAAAATGTAACATTCTTCTGCAAAACATACACAACCAACTATCAGACACACTTACTAACCAATAGGATGCATGATCTGGGCAACAAGTTTAGGGGGACTATTGATATATACTAACTTCATTTATAGAACTAAGCGTAATCTATACCAGCAGTTGAATACTACAAATTTTTGTAGCGTTGGTAATCTAGTTTTTGTTTCATCACTTTTCATAACTTCATATCACTTTTTGGCGGTGTGTTGAATTGTCATTTTGATGTCATGCCCGGTCACCGTATAAATCTTACAATAACTTTTATTATTATTATTTGAAAGACAAAAATAGTGCAGAGAATAACGGTGACCGGATAACCCATCAAAATGACAATTCATCACACCTATAAAAAGTACATAGGTATGTAACTATTTAACCTAGTTTTTGTTTCATGACTTTTCATAACTTTATAGCACTTTTTATAGGTGTGTGTCTATCAACTTTTGAAAGCAAACACGTACACACGTGCGGGCAAATTGATTTGATGCACTTTTAATAGTGTAAGGAAGGTTACATAAATATTTATATAATTTATCTAACTATTTAAGTTTAGAGGGCTTTTCTATGAAATATACATGTACTAAATAAATGTCGGCGAGAATTTGGCGAGGTTAGAGTTGTCGACTCCAGTTTCTAAGAAGGAAAGTTTAATCCTTAGTCACACCAAAAAATAAATTATAATGATTTTAATATCATTTAAAAAACACGTTTTTACTGGTTGATTTTATTTTATTTTTTTACTGGAAACTATTTGTACGAATTGTAAACATAATTAATATAATTCATAGGTGTAATGTGTAATATGCTTGCATTTTCATAATTAATATAGGTGCTCTCCTGGGTAAGTTGTGAGGCTGAAGATTGTGGCGAGGGGAAGGAGATGAGAGAGAGGAAGGTGGGGAAGTACTTGGCTATTAAGATCTGGTCATCAAACACGGCTAAAACCATCTCAATCAAGGTTTCGATTCTAAATGGTCGTCTTTCACCGAAGCGACACGAATAGTACCTACCTATCTTCATCTATCACTATTTTTCACAAGGTTGCCCGTTTTTAGACCGAAACCACCCTACAAAGGGTTTGATAACCTATTCGATATTTAGGTACCTAACCACTGTTTTAGTGCCGATTTTTTTACTATTTCGTCTCTGGCAACACTATTGTAAATGGCGTAGGTACTGGTACCCACCTACCCGACCTCCCGACATGGGAGGCCGTCACCCCAGAGTGCCAATCAGCAACTGTTTCCGGCTTGCACCATTTGAATTTCGAACAGAATCATTGATGAATCAAACATGGCGGATAAATTAGCGGTTGACGTACGATGCAATGAAATAATTGATCTGGTTAAGCCGTGTACGGAATAGTCAATTGGTTTTATAAAAGTGTTTAAAGTAAAAATAACGTAGAATTTCATTCGGTAAAAACTTAAGTTTTGGAAAATAAGGAAATAATTTTTTTTATAGACTCCATCGTCATTCTTTTGCGAATGTTTTTTATGAAGCTTTTAGTTTTTACTACTGATTTAACTGAGTTAGATATGCATTTTCTAAGTCCATCCCATATATAAGTGCACCTAATTCAATGATAAAACAGGAATGCATGTGTTTTGAAACCAGTTCTTAGTAGAGGGTTGGTAATTACTGAAAGATGCATTAATGACTTAAAAAGGATAAAATATTCACAAACGAACAAAAAAATCAATGCATCTACTTAGAAATTAAAAAAAATTGTTTTGACTGCGGATTGCACCTTCCTACCCAGAAACTGGAGTCGTCAACTCTACCAACCTCACCAAATGCCAATCGGGTGGGACAGACATTTATTTCGTATATTAACCGCTGTAATAACATCAGATTTCAGAATACGTGATTGCCACCAAAAGTTGATAGAATGCATTATAATAGACAACGAGTCTATTTGCCGACTTTCAGCTCGATGGAATATCAGAAAGTGGATTAATTTCCGCTTACAAGATTTACATTAATTCATCACTGAAAACAAAAGTAAAATCCAAATCGATGTATTTATAAAACAACAACATGGCGCTGATTAACCATTTGATGACAATGTTACATTTGAATATCTGTGAAACGGTAAAGTTAACTAATTTGAATTAATTATTGTTACAATCGTCAGGCTATACGACAGGGATCATTTACAGGTGCGCCTCGTTGAATCTGGTATGAGGTGATAAGTTAATTCGGTAATGTAATCATGGATTAATCGTTTTGGTTGTGAGGGTCTAATTGTACAGATATTCAAAACACGTAATCGGATTTAAATACCGATTATTATTCCGTCATTTGTAGTCGCATAATCTGTCAGCAGGGAAGCTAATGATCGAATTAAAAGTACAACAAAGTAAAGTAGCCGACATTAGTGTCACATATCCAGATATGTGACAACACTGCAGAACTTTGTGTTCTATAGTACATAACGTCGACAGCAAAAATTTTCGATTGCATGTTGTTGTAAAAATTATTTAATTAACATTTAAAATCCATTCGAAAAATTAATTGAACTTGCAACCATCATTATATTCTGTAGGCCTGTGATGAACTGGACAAGTTGAATCAATGTCAGATGATATAATACTAAAAACAATGATTGTGTGAATGTCCCAGTGGAAGCGACATAGGAAAAATGTTTGTGGATATTTATATTTAATTAAGAATTAGTTAATTATTACGACTTGAGCAGAGAAATAACTGCCCAATAGATTTGTAAAGATTTACATTTTTTTCCTCCGTTGCTAATCTCACTAGGAAATTCCTGTGGCAAGATGAGATATATATCTTTACAATTGCATTTAATCAAATAAGTTAATCACATAACATACATTCAGATGGATCTCATCGAATATGTGGGTCCTAAGGTGATTCAAGACAAAAGCTACGATATGGGCAATCCAAAATCACCACTCTCAGCCAGTATGGAATTTTTTACCATTTTCTTGAATAGATTCCACGAACCTGCAGTTTTTTTATATTTTCGCCGAGCATATTATAAAGCAACGGAGCTTTATAAGTAAAACTCCTTTGCCCAAATGATGTTCTGGTATTCATCGGTTGATACATTAAAGAAGATACATCAATTTCGTTGAAAAATTTACACAGAGCCTGTATTATGTACAACTGCCTTATTGACATAATTTTAATATATTTTGTAAAACGACTTAGTAATCCCGCTCCATCATATTATAAGTAGCGTTTTTTTGGCGTTTTCGTCAGATTTGCATACAAAAACTCGAAATTGGAATAAAGTCGGACAAATGATTGTGAAATTTGAAGAAGTTGTACATATATAATCGAGCGATTAATGCGCCAAATTTATAGAACCTAAATATTTAAGATAGATGGCAAAATCTAGGTGGATTCATTGGCTTTAAACTGCAGTAAGCGGTTATCTTGCAAACAAATAACACGAATTTAATAGACAATTTTGGAAGAAATAATAAGCGAAACAAATAAATGAATTCATTAGAACAGTAAATAGAGGAAAAAAATCATTCAAAAACAGGTAAAAGCAAAAATATTAATAAATGTTTTCTTGGTAGAAATCTATGCACAAGAATGAAAAATATCGTTGTTTCACAATATGCAATTATTATAGAAAAGGGTAGGTACCGTTATATTTTAATAAAACCCACCTACTTTCTGGTTCCAAATTCAACAATATCTATGGCCGCCTGTTTGTCTATTATTATTCATGGAGCTTATAATTATAAGCGGGGGAAATTGCCATTGTTTGACTGGCCCCCGTCACGAAATCGGTCACGAAAGACCGAAGGTAGGACCGCTACTATGACATGAGCTGACAATGTTCCAAATTCAAATTCAATCGAAGCAGCAACTCAATAGGCGGGTATTTTGGAAAACGAATGCAATAAATTTCTATGTGAAAACCACACGAAGAAAAATGAGTATCGCTAATTTATTAAGAATTTTATCAAATAATTATTGCAGGCCCTTAATGAATAAATTGATCGGGTTCCAATAAACTTTTAGTAAAATACGAATGTATTATTACGATTTTTGAGCACGTGTTCATAAAAATTAAAAAAATATATTCGAATTTCGTCATTATAATGTTAAATGCAGGTGCATAACTACGTGTTCCGATATATTAGGAATTTACAAAAAGTTTATCCGTTTTTAACTGGAATACCGATAATTTGAAGAGATTCTTAATAAATTAGCAATCCTCATTTTTCTCCACTCGGAAAATGGCTTCGGGTAGTTGGGACTCTTGTGTGGTGTCGACATAAGGATCATAAAAAAACGTGCATATCTTATCCCACCTATAGCCTGATATAAAAAAAAAACAAATATTTATCTAAACGCTAAATAAGTAAGTACCTTCAATGATCTAATGTCACGTGTCACACCATTGTTATATTATTAATATGGTAACACCAAAAAAACATCACGTTCAAAACGTTTGTTTATGACAGTGCCTACCTAATTCAAACTGTCAGTCAATGTCTGTTCCTAGACATAGAACGCCCAGATTAGAAAAAAATCTCCACTATTTTAGGATGGACGGCAGAAAGAACTGTAGAGGCTTTAGAATAAATACGAATAATTTTTATTAGTCAACTTGCTCTACCCCGCCACGCGTTGCTGTGATTCAGTCTCTCTGTGCAGATAGAGACAAAATATGGCATATTAGTTTTACGTCCAACAGATCTCCCTATTTTTAAAAAAAGCTTGTTTTTACCAGTTACAGGTGACATCTATATAATATGGGTATATAAAAACACACGCGTATTCAAATGCCACGTTGTGTCAAAATTACAAAGCAATCATTGTATAACTTTTGGATACTTAAGATTTTGAACAAACGAACTTTAATATTTTTATTTAGGTAGGTATATAGATAGATAGAAGGTGACATATTTCGATTTCTTATTTTCCTAATTTTTTTACATCACCTCCACACAAGAGGCCCCGAGGGAAACAATTTCACTCAGAGCCTATGTCATCTTTGGGGATGCTGTGTTGAGGTCTTTATGAGGAGAGGAAGGAGTGAACAGGAAGGAAGGAGGAAACACAGAGGGCGGCAAATCGTTCCACAGCCGACTGTTGAACGATTTGCCGAGAGAACGAGTCGTGGAAACGACCAGTTGTGACAAATGTAAATCATGTATATATGTTTGATATCTTCGATTTTGTTCATATATCAAGCATTTTAGAGAATCAGAGAGGCAAAGATCAAAAATCACACACATTCGATAAAATTGTAGAATTCCGCTGCACGCTCTGTACCCAAAAAATATATAAATAACACTTGGGTTCAACTTGTGTAATTACTAAAAGAAATAACAATTTATGTGGTGGGAGATGATAAAAGATGGATTAAATCAATCAATTTATGGTTGAAGGTTTGAAAGAAATTATTAAAATACGCAACCCAAACTTAATCCTAAAACCTATTTTCAGACTAAAATAGTTGCATCTATTAGACATTTAAATTAAAATCAAGTGTTGTTTTTTGCATGCAGTTGAATTCGACAAGTATACCACATATTATTCAAGATCTTGTAACAAAAATTTGAAAATGAAAAACGATTTTTAATTCTAAGATTACAAATTGACCAAAGAAAACAAGAAGATATCTAGACGTTTCTCTACAGTTACTTCGTAATTATCTATGGCAGACCATAGAATAAAATCGTGTGTACGTTTGGTGTTTTTACAGCACCGTTTTAAGTCTGTTACACCCTCGTTAGTTTGAGTTTCCAGATCTTCGGTGGTCTTCCCGCCCACTCGTGGAAGCTAATTGAATAACGAGGCTACAAGTTTCATAGTTCTGGCTGTTAACTAGATTCCGTGGTCAGAAATTATGGTTAAAAAATCTATCGTACGTTTCGTATTTACACAAGGCTTTGGGATAAAATGCACTAGATTGGCCCTACTACAACTTTAAGCTCTCTATAATTTACAAAAGTTTATTTTTCTAAAGGCAGGTATTTTTTTTATATTGTGAAGACATAAAAAGTTGATTCAATTAATTTAACTTTTTTTTTTATTATATCAATAAAATGAAAAAAAAACTTCTTAATAACAAAGATAGCGATAATCCTACTAAGAAATCAGGAATTTATAAACTTCAATGTAACAATTGAAATTATTTTGAAGATTATTTTAAGGCTCTGTAGTAAGCGTTTAAAGATGGTTTGAAAGAGAGACATGTAAATACGAATGTTAGAGGGAGCGCGCTAATATTAAAAAAACGATAATAATTAAGCGAAAGTGGTGAAAATATTTAATAAAACCCGACTCTGATATACTGTGATTTTTTCATTCCTATAACACATCTGCCCTGATGATGGACACTGCAATGTTGTCCGAAACGTTGGCTAAAGAAGGAGTTAGCGCAACACGACATAACACCCCAAAAACAAATAACAAAAATACTTTTGGCCGTGAAAATCTTAAATCATATTCCCATAACATATTAAATAACAAAACAAAACGTGTTTTTAATAATTTTCGAAGCTTACTTTACGATTTTTTTCTATCGAGGAAATTTCATATAATTAACGTTTTGGCATAACAAAAATATAGATATTATCTTCAAATATAACTATAACGTAATTTTTTTTAAACATAAAAACTTAAAGAGTTAGCGAGATTTTTTTTTTACAAATCGATAGAAATTGGGTAAACGGGATTGCTGACCTTACGAATATATTATGTCAGAACACGAATTGACAAAAAGCCTATTGTTTTTGCATTATTTGTATCGTCGTGATATATTATCGAGGCAAATCAATAAAACAATCTTAAATTTATGTTTTATCAATAAAACCGGGGAATAAAATCGTAAAGGTTTCGCTGATGAATAATTTAGAAATTTGAAGGTTCAAAAAAGTATTCATATTAAGTCAAATACAATTAATAATCATAAAAATAGTAAACATTCATATATTGACGAACTTAACAATTTTTCGCATTCTAACGACCATCTAATTTTTCATTAACTACTCCCCCTCATACCCCTCTACTCCTTTATGAATTCTTCTGTCGATTTGGGTTCTCCCCCCTCCGCTCTCCGACATCTCTCCAAATATTAATCTACATTTAGCATTAGTATACGACGCATTCTGATGAAGAGAACATCGTTCTCGAAACGTGTAGGTTTTGAATTTAACAAAACGGTGTAAGTAAAGTAGATTGACTTTAATTCAATTAAAAACTAAATAAAATTAACTGGAACTAGTCAAAGTATTCCACTCCTTTTTAGGTTTCCTCCCTCCTACAACATTGGTCTTATTAAGACCCAGGTTAATCCTTACATAACTCAAAAAGACTCTTCACACTGTACCCCCAAAGACAACCTAAGCCCGAAGTGATACTTTTCCTTAGGGCCTTAATACCTTACCTCAAGGGTGCTATCCAAATATATAATACATTTATACAATGATCTATGTTATTACTAACTATAGACTAGTAAACTATTATCAATTCATGGCTAACAGATTGCATCCACCGGTTCGTCGATCACTAATAAAAAACTATATGTACAATGCATTTGATTGATGAACGTGATGCTAGAATGTACATGCGTTATCATTCTTATTTTGTACAGTCAGATAATATACAGTACCATACTTACCTGGTAGGTAACATTGTAGTTTTCTGTACCTCTAAAGCTGACCTTGTGTATCTTATGTCAATGGCGGAAATAATTCTTTCGCATGTCGGAATGATGGGTTATTATTTATTTGTATAATTGCTGGCTTCAGCTAACCGAGATGTTGAAATAATTGAGTTTCACCTTGACAGTGATATTCATAACACCCAGCACGAAACTACCTATAAAAAGACACTTATGATGTTATTTTTACATTTTGTTTTTAGATTTGTTAAAAATTCTGCTTGCATGACACGAAAGTTGTTTTTATTTCATTCAGCCGTGTTATATTTAAAATAAACTTTTTGATACCTACCTGTCGCAGATTTTACTATAGACAAAAATTATTGCATTATAAATTAAAGTCGTTGATAAACGAAGCAATGGCGAATTACAATAAGAAATAAAATTAGAAGAAAACATAAACAAATTAAAACTTAATACATGAAAATATGTGATATATATATATTTTTTAATATTTAATTTGTTTAAGGATTGTAAAAGGACATAAATAGACAAACCTATTTAAAATAACACAAGTAATAAAAATAAATTTAAAAGTGCTTTCGCACAAAGGGACTATAAATACCTCTCCGCTAAACTCTATAATTTACTTCCACCAGCAATAAAAACCAAAGAAGAGGAATTATACAACATTTTGAAAATAAAATTCGTCGGAGTACCTATTTGTAGACTTGATCTGAATAGCAAAGTACTCCCCCACCTTCCTATTTCCCATCTCCTTTACCTCCCTACTATCTCCGGCCTCACAACACACCCCAATTGGAGATGCCATAGTTTCACTGGATCCAGACGGTTGGGAGCAGTTGGGACTTTTGTGCGGTACTCAGATAAAAATAAACGGTCAGCTGCACATATAATGGAGGGCAGATGTGATTGAGATGATTATAATTATTTTGTTATTGTTATTGTAGTTATTTTTTTTCTTTTCCGACTTTATATCCGGGTTAAATCTTCCCTGCAGGAAAAATTAAACCCTTCCACACACTTTTCAACAAATGATCATCTAGTCAATCCACATTATGCAAGTGCATTATATAAGCATAATAAATACAAAACAATACAAGAACAACACGTCAACTCACCAAAGATCAAATGGGTAAATAATTCACTGACTCCAGATATTTTCATATCAGAGGGTTCGGCTCGGTAGAACTCCTAACAGGGCCTATAAATCCTTCTGATCCTTCAGTATAAATAATTAAAAAATCTTTCGTAATTCTACATGTATTTAAAATGACTGATTTTTTGAATAAATTTTTATATAAATTCTTTGACAGATCTAATACGCCTAAATTTTGAATGAGAGGATTTTGTTATTACTATTGTAGTTATTACCATTATTTTGTTGTTGTTATTGTAGTTATCACCATTATTTTGTAGTCGTTATTACCATTATTTTGTAGTTGTTATTTTCGTTATTACCATTTTTTCTACTACATTAAAATTGTCGTACTTTTTTCCTATTGTAATTTTTTTAAATTCGGTTATTCGCTTAGGTGGGTGTATCTATCTGAAAACCAAAAAAATAATTTAAAATTTCAAAAGTATTTAATAAAAAAAAATCATCCAATAAACTAAAAATATTTCAACCCAATATGTTAATATCTAGCTGAAATAAAATGCAAGCACTGTTTAATATGCAGCTACAATGCATTACTTTATGCCGGTTTTTAAATTCACTCATTATATTGTCTTGCCTATTTCGTGGTTAATAACGCATTATTATTGTTTGTTTATGGTAAGGGGGGTACTTAAAAAAGTAACAACCAAAACTGGTCCGCCAATAAACTATAAAAGTAATAATTTATGTCGACACCCATAAAATTACAATAATACAAAGACCACAAAATGGCCCGGTTCATTCGCTGGTGAAAACTATTATACAGTACAGGGTGGATCACAAGTATAAAACCCTTCAAATATGCTGTGCTGGAGAAAAGTGTGCTATTAAATTAATTTAAAAAAATAATTGAAAGTTTATTTTTATAAATATTTTATTATTAACATACTTTAAATAGTCATTTTATTACTATAACTAACATAGCTTTTATAAATAGAATTTTAAACAATAACATCGAATGAACAGAGCTTCGGTCCCTTATTAATTTTAACATACCTTTGAGTCGGACAAGACATACAGTGCTATTCCACACGCTTAATTATAAAACAAATGCGTCAATTGACCGAGCTATTCATACTATAAATGATATTTGTCTAAACTCAAATATTGACATGTTTTCGGATTTACCGCCTAAATTCAAACGTGGCATCATGTCAATAATATAAACTGTTCAATGCGCATACACACACGCACACACACAGACACCCATACACACATACACACACTTACACATATATCACACAAACACACAACTATATACTGCACACGTCATCTGTCACCATCAAATGAATAAACATACCACTTAACAGATATTACAAGGAAACATATCATAGGTTCCCAACATGAAATATCTAATTCTTGTATATTACAAAGGATAACAAATTATTATAAGCAATAATAAGTCGCCTGAAATATCCATACAAATTGAAAATATCTCCGGAGTAAAAATAAATGCCGCCGACGGGAATTGAACCCGCACCTTCTGATGTCCGGTCAGGTGCTCTGGACCATTGAGCTACGTCGGCTTATTTCCAACACGCTAAATAATTCAATATTTAATAGTAATCCAATAAACAATTACTGCTTATTATATTTTTTCACCTGTTAACAACCATTTTATTTTTGTAATAAAAATATTTTGTATCATTAAAATTTTTATATATTGTTTCATCACAGTAACTCATGTACTGTTTGTTTATGTAATATCAAATAAATAAATAAATAACAGATCCATAAAATTCATTTGTACAACTTTATTTTTTCTTTCTTTCTTTCAACCTGTACCCCCTGCTTTGAACATTTTATCGCTGTATTAATTTAGCAAAGTTCTGTAAAATACCCAATATGGCGTCGTAAAAGACCAACAAACACCCTTTATATCAAACTGTTGATGTTTATTTTTCATAAATATAATGGTTAATTGAATAACAGTCAATTTTTCTATTATTATTAGTGATAGTTGGTATTTTACAATCCTCCCGATAAGCGCTATCCATAGGATGACGTTCGAGTTTATTTATTGTTATTAAGTTTAATTTGTAGAACTCCATTTTATTTTTTTATTTTTTTATTTTTTATATATACAATAATATTATTATTGGGTTTATAAAAACAGTTTATTTTTAAACAAGTTCTGCTGTGTAATTATTATTACGCGTGACAGCTGTTTCGCCCTCTGAAGGCATTATCAAACTGTGGGTAGCCCACTTACAGACGATAAATTTATATTATTTCTAGGTAGGTATTTTAATTTCATTTACTGATTTCTTAATTGATTTCTAAGTAAAATATCAAAAATTATTAATGGTTATTACCCCAGCAAAGTTTCCCCAATTAGTGTAATGTTTAAATTTGACTGAATGTCTTTATGTTAGTTATTCCCAAACGATGACTCATAGGGTTATTTTAATAGCATAATTAAGTACTTCATAGTGCACTCATATTTGCATTAGGTTTGAAGATATCTAGTAGGGGTGAACGAATTATATTTGTTTGTTCATTAATTAGAATAGCTTTTGGATTATTAGAGTTTTTGTTAATTTCTAACTGCTCTAAAAGATTCAGTTTACGGCCTTTATTTTGTATGTGTAACGGAGTTGGTTTATTATTATCATTAAGTGAGTGATTTTCATCTAGGAGATGTTTGGCAAATTGAGATTGTATTTTATTATTATTTTTAAAAGATCTTATATGTTCTTTAAACCTAGTGTTAAAGGACCGGCCCGTTTGTCCAACATAAACAGCGTTGCATTCGTCACACTGGAGTTTATAAATGCCACTATTTTGTAATTTGAGTACCTTACTTTTTGAGTTTTTAAGAGATGATCCTAAGTTGTTATTTGTGCGGAAGGCAATATCTAAACCACACTTTTTGAGGACTTTGGCAATTTTATTAGATGTCTGTCCGATGAATTCTAAACACCCGAATTTATTATTCGTCTTATTATTAGTCGTTGGGTAAATTAATTTAAGGTTATTTTTGTGTTTGTTATTATTAATTATTTTTTCAATGTCTCTACCCTTGAAGCCATTATTTTTAGCAATAGTTAGGATTGTATTTTTTTCCTTCTCGTATGCTTTCTTGTCAAGTGGGATATTAGTAAGCCTATGTACCATTGAGTGGTAGGCAGATAATTTGGTATCACCACTCAATGGTACATAGGCTTACTAATATCCCACTTGACAAGAAAGCATACGAGAAGGAAAAAAATACAATCCTAACTATTGCTAAAAATAATGGCTTCAAGGGTAGAGACATTGAAAAAATAATTAATAATAACAAACACAAAAATAACCTTAAATTAATTTACCCAACGACTAATAATAAGACGAATAATAAATTCGGGTGTTTAGAATTCATCGGACAGACATCTAATAAAATTGCCAAAGTCCTCAAAAAGTGTGGTTTAGATATTGCCTTCCGCACAAATAACAACTTAGGATCATCTCTTAAAAACTCAAAAAGTAAGGTACTCAAATTACAAAATAGTGGCATTTATAAACTCCAGTGTGACGAATGCAACGCTGTTTATGTTGGACAAACGGGCCGGTCCTTTAACACTAGGTTTAAAGAACATATAAGATCTTTTAAAAATAATAATAAAATACAATCTCAATTTGCCAAACATCTCCTAGATGAAAATCACTCACTTAATGATAATAATAAACCAACTCCGTTACACATACAAAATAAAGGCCGTAAACTGAATCTTTTAGAGCAGTTAGAAATTAACAAAAACTCTAATAATCCAAAAGCTATTCTAATTAATGAACAAACAAATATAATTCGTTCACCCCTACTAGATATCTTCAAACCTAATGCAAATATGAGTGCACTATGAAGTACTTAATTATGCTATTAAAATAACCCTATGAGTCATCGTTTGGGAATAACTAACATAAAGACATTCAGTCAAATTTAAACATTACACTAATTGGGGAAACTTTGCTGGGGTAATAACCATTAATAATTTTTGATATTTTACTTAGAAATCAATTAAGAAATCAGTAAATGAAATTAAAATACCTACCTAGAAATAATATAAATTTATCGTCTGTAAGTGGGCTACCCACAGTTTGATAATGCCTTCAGAGGGCGAAACAGCTGTCACGCGTAATAATAATTACACAGCAGAACTTGTTTCGAGTTTATTATTCGGTACTCTAACAAATGAATAGTGGCTGAATATTTCGAGAAAGTTAGCCGAGTTTTCTACCTGTTATATTTCGAATATTTATTTATTGTAATGGAAAGTTATCGAGAGGATAAGGATAAGTACTCCCTAAGACTAAAATCCGGGCTTTAATTAATAGTAATAATAATTTACTAAACTACACGCAAAATACCGGTGAGAGAATCGATTAAAAACAAATACTTATCACAGGGAATACGGATTATAAAAGACTTATCTAAAATGATTAGGTTTATATAGCTGTCTTAAGTAGGTACCTTCCTAAAAAAATAGTAAGTTTATATTATTTCATGGCTTCCATGACACTTTCTACAAAAAAATAGTCTCGCAAATCGGTTTCTACTTATTCCCATTTAGAAATATATAATTTTAATACAACTTAATTTTTTAAGATAATGATTTTAAAATAAAATTAAGAATACTTATTTTGTTGACCCAGTAGCTGTACACCCAGTACCTTCTCATTTTTACGGAAAGCTATTTTCCCAGTGTCACGTAGCGTGCATAGTCCCGGCACCATAGATTATATCATTACAGGTACCCGACTGCTAACTGCCTAACCATAGATAACAAGCATAAAGTGGTGTTGTGTGCGCGCCTTGTGGATTGTGGATCTACCGGATAATTAGGATTTTTTCTTTGGTTCACCACCCAAAACATACATGCCACCGTGAAGGAGTCGATGAGGAAATACATTTAGAAGATGTGTTAAAATTATTTAGTTAAAAGGCCCTATTCGAGAACAATTAGACGCCACGCACACATGAGCATAAAATAATTTCCGTCAGGACCTATTTCATCTTTGGAGATGCTGCGTGGAGAGTCTTTTTGAGGAGAGAAAGGAGTGAACATGGGTCTTGAAGAGAAACGAACTTGAACTCAAGAACGAATAAACCGTGCAAATATGTTGGGCGCGCGTTTGGCGTAATAAATGACAAAACCTACTTAATTTTATAACGACATGTCCTATTCCTTGACTCATCAAATACCCATTAAAAATCGTTATATGCATTAAAAATATAAAAATAAAAAGAATGTACACTTTGCATGCAAAATCATTTAGAAAGTTTATCACACAAGATGGCTGCTGGGCAATTTCCCCTCACCTTAGATTTGGCTTCAATGTCATTCATACAAAATCGCACTGGCTCTGTTCAGGTTATTTTGGGCTCATGGTTAAAATGCTAAAATAGACAACAAGTAAGATATTGTTTTGAAAATTAATTAGTTTTGAGGAATTAAAGATTTCGACCAACTCTCCTTGACCATACAAGGCAGAACAAATAAGGAAATAATATTCAGGCATTTTTGTATTTTTTCTAATGATATTTATATTTATTTTATTCAGTAGCCTAGACATGATTGTTATCTCAGGGAGTGCTGGGCAGGTGGATTATTTTAAATATGTGTGAGTGATGAGTTGTTAAATGGCCATGAGAAACGTTTCTCTCTGATGCAAAAATTGCTTGTTTGGCGAATAAGAGATAAGTGATGCTAGTTCTTCTGATAATGTTTAGTGAA
Organism: Hesperophylax consimilis; assembly: GCF_061612785.1. Classification (NCBI taxonomy): domain Eukaryota; kingdom Metazoa; phylum Arthropoda; class Insecta; order Trichoptera; family Limnephilidae; genus Hesperophylax; species Hesperophylax consimilis. The sequence goes on from NC_142857.1 coordinate 9,489,876, forward strand.
AATAACGATAAAATAGACACCATTGCATCAATTTTTTAAACTTTTCGAGAAAATACTTGAAGAAATTTTCTGTACTATCGTCCTTATACAGGAAAAATTACGCGACAACTTTTTCTGGCAGAAAGTAAAACATTTAAAAGAAAGCAAGTTTTTAGTCAATCAAAGCAGTGTTCGTATAAAATTTTTAATACATATATTTAATTATCAATTTGTTTTTTTTTATGTTAAAAAAGATACAACATACAAGAATAATTTGACATTTTAATTTATTTTATTTTATTTTTTATATCTTGTAACAACATTTTTAAAGAGCAAAGCTGGTGCAACAAAGCGAAGATACTTCAGATAACTAATATCTAACAGTTTATATATATATATAATTAATATCTAATGATGCATAAAAAGGATCGGCCCTGAGCCAAACGATGCCTGGCGCTAATAAATACCTCAAAGGGGACTATATTAGATGTTAGGTATTACCTGCGCCATGGCTCCTTGGTAAGTCGACGCACGGTGCGGACTTCTCCAACTACGCTTGCACAAGGCCGGCCCTGCATAAAAATAAAAAAAAGAGCACATCACACAAACAAGAAGTAGAATAATACAGTTTTCGGAAATGACTTAATTTACATTCATAGAGTTGGCAAAAAAAAATCACATAAAAAATTATAAAGTATTAACGTGTTTCACAAAATATTGGATTTAAAAGAAAATATATTGAATTTTCATTTTAATTACACGAAAGAAAATTCTTAAAAAAAACGTGATGTTATAACTATTTTTTTACATTAAACCTACACAGAAGGCTTTGAGGTTAATAATTTCCCTCAGGGCCTATGTCATCTTTGGGGATGCTGGGTGGTGGGTCCTTTTTAAGGAAAGGAAGGAGAGGAACTTATGGGAAGGTTAAAGGTATGAAGATTGGGTAGGAATCTAGGGATCAGTGTGTCCAGAATTGATGGAAGTCTGAATATTTCCCTCCCAATGCGGCGCAAGGCAATGGGTCTCATCAAACCAGACTGGTGATCATCTGGCTTGTAAACCACACAGACCATCGGGGAATAATTGATTCCCTATGAAAAAATGTGTCGATTACAAAATTCACTCTGCAGGAAAAGTAAAAAATTATAATCCAGCCACCAAATACATAAAAACAGTGAACTCACCGAATATATCACTCGCATTGAGTTTGCAGCGATTCCTTAATCTCCAAATTCGGCAGCGGACGGCAGTCGACACAATAATACTTCCATTCGCTCCATGAAATTATAATCTATCACAACAAGCTCTCAAGAGAGTAGAATTTAGAATAATTGAATTAACACACTTTTCTATTCTCAAGTACAAGAACACAATTCTAAAGTACTGTCACATACTTGTGACAAAAATGTCCTGTCCACTATTTTTAATTTTAAGTTAAATAAGTTTTAGTTTACTTCTTCTCCACAGACTCTCATTAAAATTCATGTTTTTCATATTTTATAATACATAAGTTTTAATTTACTTCTTCTCCACAGACTCTCATTTAAATTCATGTTTTTATATTTATATATATATATATATTATAAGTACAAATAAAACATAAGGGAACAAATAAAACTAAGTCGATTTTTAAGCTGGTTGGTAGGTTAATATATTAAATTTTCACATCGTGATTGCATCCTCAACATTTCTATTATCAAAGATTCCTCGGCGTCCCTAATTATTATTATGATGATCTGTTACATAATTATTATGTTTTGAACCCAATTTTATGGTCGCCTCGGAATAATAACGCAGGTATTATTTTTTTTATTCCCGGTAAAGGTGTCTTGTCAATTGACACAGGCACATCGTTAGGGGAAGAAAAAAACAAACAGCGAAAGAGGAACAATTTTTTGGATGCATCTCATTTAACATAAACTGAATACTTAAAAAAATAATAATCTATCTATATAAATAAAAAATGTAACTGTTCGTTTGTTCATAATCTCTAATCTTCGAAAGTTCTTCACAAATTGCTTTTAAATTTTGACACAACGTTGCATTGGAATACGCGTGTGTTTTTATATAAATATATTATAAATATCACCTGTGACAAGTAAAAACATGTTTTTAAAACAGCGCCATCTGTTGGACGTAAAAGCAACAGACTTTATTGTTTCTCTATCTGCACAGACAAACTGAGCCACAGAAACGCGTGGCGGGCTACAGCTAATAATATTAATAATAGTAAATATGTATGGTTAAAAATACTAACAATAAAAAATAAAAAAAATAAATAGTAACAATCATATAAATAATATAAAATATATCGGGTAAAACTAAATCATGTAAAACCATATCAATAATAGAAATAGTAATTGATATGGTTTTACATGATATAGTTTTACATGACAAAATTTTAAAAATTACTATAATTATTAAATCTGTTTCTGAAAAAATTAGAAAATACACAGATTTAAGAAATGAGATTACAAGAATTTGGTATTCTCAGACTATATTACCATTTGTTATTTCGGCTACTGGCATTATACCTAGCTCTCTCATTAAAAATTTATGCGTATTAGATCTGTCAAAGATGTATAAAAATGCAAAAATCAATTATTTTAAATACATGTAGGATTACGAAAGATTTTTAAAATATTTATATTGAGGGATCAGTAGGATTTTTAGGTCCAGTTAGGAGTTCTACCGAGCCGTACCCTTTGATACGAAAATATCTGGAGTCGGTGAATTATTTTCCCATTTGATCTCTGGTGAGTTGACGTGTTGTTCTTGTATTGTTTTGTATTTATTATGCTCATATAATGCACTTGCATAGTGTGGATTGACTAGATGATCATTTGTGGAAACGTGTGTGGAAGGGTTTAGTTTTACCTGTGGGGAAGATTTAACTCTGACATAAAGTCGGAAAAAAGAATAAAAAAAACAATAATGGTAATGATAATTTCAAAAGTTGGACATTTAACTAGTTATTTACATTATTATTACTTTACATCTCAAGAGTCCCAACTGCTCTTAACCGTCTGAAGCCAGTGAGATCATGGCATTCCTATTTGGGGCATGTTCTGAAACTGAAGGATGTGGAAGGGCGATGAGTAAGAGAAACAGAATAAGAATAAGAAAATGCCCCAAATAGGAAGGAAGGAGATTGAGGAGTATCTGTTTATTCAGATGAGGTCACCAAACACGGCTTAATTTTTATTTTTAATTTTTTTTTTATTTAGTTCCTTTTTTTAAATAATTAGGTACATTTTTGTATGGCACATGAAAAAAAAATTAAAACAGATCATTGAAGTCCTCCTCACTAGGAGATCCTGTGCTGAGGGGGACTATATATGTTAGTATACGTTTTCAGCGACTAAGATGATGTTTTTAATATATTAGCTAGTTATTCTTCCGATATTTCCTTAAGCCAAAATTTGATGTCGTTAATGTAGTTATTTTTCGTTTTACTTTGTTTGATTTTGAGAGTTAGTTTATTAAATAAATTTTATTGTTAAAAATTAGAGCCATTTTGTCCAAACGTAGAATTACATTTAGGAATATTTAGTATGTCTGTTTGCTTGGCTCTGGTTTTATGATCGTGAGAGGGGTTTGCCTCTGGTTTATTTTTTAGGTGATGAACTAGAAGATTTTTAGCATAGATTTTCTGTAAACTTGGAACATCAAACAGATTAAAAATATCAGTAGTTGGCGTCCTTACGGGGAGCTTTAATATGGTCTTTATGATCCAATTTTGAGTTTTCTTTAGTTGTTTAAGATGGTTTGATGATGCTGAGCCCCATCCTATTATTCCATATTCCAATAGAGAGTGGCATAGAGCATAATAATATACTCTCTTTAGATCTGTAGTTGACAAGATATTTCGTATTTTTTTGAAGAAATATATGAGTTTTGTTAGCTTTTTTGAGGTTCCTTCGATGTGTGCATCCCAATGAAGTTTGTCGTCAATTACGATCCCAAGATATTTAATTGTTTTAGTTTGGACTATATGCGGGCAAGAACATTTCAGATATATGTTTAGACATTCATGTAATTTAAAGCAATGTTTCGATTCTGAACGGTTGTCTTTTACTAAGGCGATATTTGTTAAATACATCTCTATAATCTGGAATATCCGCAGTACTAGGCGTAGTAAGCGTCTCTCTCTCTCTCTCTGGTTTCAATCCTGGGATTGGTTTGCAGCAATTTCATAAGTTTTAAATTAAAAGTAAGTAAGGGATGTTTTTCTATTTACGTAAACTCGTACCTGGAAAACTGGTAAATATACATTACTTAAGGAGTCAATTTTGTACAAGTAATTATAAGCAATAATTAGTCGCCTGAAATATCAATACAAATTGAAAATATCTCCTGAGTAAAAATAAATTTATTTATTTATTACACGCCCTAGTGGGCTTTTCTTTAAAAAAAATACAAGCATTTTGTATCATAGTAAACACTTAAAAATTAATACAATAAAGAAGAATGTAAACATAATGGCAAAAATGAATCCTCACGCATATAATTGAATTTAAAAGATTCAACAAAACAAAATAGTAGAAGCGGAGAAGTTATATGGGTACATAGGTCTATTTGTGTCTAGAAGAATAAAAGTGATACAATATACAACATTTATACTGATTAGTTTTCAAATGAAATATATCACCCAGATCAGAATATTTGTTTCCGAGATTGTGAAGTCTCGGAATCGGAGAATTTTGGTAAGCTAGTGTCCTGGTGTTATTGAAGTAAAAAGGCAAGAAATGTCAGCATGATTTTTTGGGAACATGGATATTGATACATTGAAGTAATTCGGGACAGTCAATTTTAAAATGTAGTATTCTTTGTAACAGTATTAAATCTGTGCTTATTCTTCTTTCTGAGAGTTTCAATAGAGACATTTTATCCAAGAGGTAATTGTAATTTATGTGTTGTATAAGAATATGCCGCCAACGGGAATTGAACCCGTACCTACTGATGTCCGGTCAGGTGCTCTGAAACCACTAAGCTATGTCGGCTTATTTCCAACCCGCCGAATAATTTAATATGTACTAGAAACAATCAACAATTACTGCTTATTTTATTTTTCCACCTGTAATCAATTTTACTAAGGAGATATTTTCAATTTGTATTAGTATTTCTGGCGACTAATTATTGCTTATAATTATTTGCTATCCTTTATGCTTTGCATAAAACCTTGTCTTGTTAACATTAGTTTATAGTTAAATAACAAAAAAATAGGTGAATTTTGTGATATTCCTTTTTTTATTTGAGTCTTCGTTTTCGTGAAAATCTACTCCTTTTACAGGGCAAATCAAAAAAGGTCGCCAGAGGATTAATATCAGCTGTTTGATGTTTTCTATATTGTGCCAAACCTGGCTCCAAAAGTATTTTAACCACTTAGTTGCCGAAAAAATTGGAAAATGCTTAAAAAAAATTTAAAGGCTCCAATCGAAATATTTTGTTTTGGTTATCTATGTGATGTAGAACTACTAGTTTTCCGTTTGTACTACGAGTTTCCGTATGCCGTATATAATTATATGGATAATATCCGTTCTCTAGTAAGTGTAAGCTCATTCAACAACCTTCGATTCCCCCGGAGAAAGTGAAATCCACACGTCCTCAAGAATTTAAATAATAACATAACCTGTAAATATGATCGTCTCGTCAGCCAAGCGCCACATCGCATCGTGGAGAAATAAAAATGAAAATAAAAGACGCGCGTTCCGATTTAAAAAAAATCAAATTATCCAATTTCGTTCCCGCGCTTGGGGCGGCCATTACGAGCTCCGTGGCGCCAGCTTGTAACCATATACTGGAGGATGAAGAAAATGTCGAGGGACGTTGAAATAAAATATGGAATGAAAATCAAAATACATAATTAGAATTGAGTTGCCTCATTTAATTTGTATTTAAAACCGTTTTTTTTAAATATTTTTTAACTTAAAATTCATAACACAGACTATTGAGGCAAAAATCTGTAAAACTGTCTAACCCAGAGGTTCCCAAAGTGGTCTATATGGACACCCAGGGGTCGCTATTGGCATGCTGGGGGTCTATGTAAGCGAGAAAAAAATTTGGGGTTCCACGAGATTCAAATGGGGGTACATTCGAGCGGACCTCCATTTACCTCAAGTCAACATTTATGAGCATTCCGTAAATGACACAATAGACCTAACACGAATATAATAAACTGAGAAATTACTTATTTTATATTTGTATTTTTATATTTCGTAAAGTTGTTAATTGAGGTATATAAATACAGTTTACGTTCCTTTTCTCGTCAGATTTAATATATTCAAGCAAAACATTGCACATTGGAAGCCGCGAATTTTCCTAGTTCCCCAACTTGTTTTTGAAAACGTCCAGGGTAATAATGACGTTCAACATTTAAATGCACTTCACACAGATTTCAAAACTAAGTTTGAGGACATTTTGACTATGGAAATGCAACTTTGAAGAATTGGTTATCATGTGACAAAAAGAACTGACCGAAATAAGCACTGAAAAAGAACTTAAGGTGCAGTTCTGTAGGGCTAGCTACAGAAAGAAATTCCCGTTGCTTGTTTTGCTTCATTTTCATTTGGTGTAATACCTCACAAGGGTTCCCCTGTCTGCACAATGTAAAGACAGAGCAACTATACCGCCACCCGGTTGTTGGGCAGGCAAGGGAATGGAATATTTTTACTAAAAAAATTAATGATTATCGCATGGGACCAAAGATATTAGAAGAACGAGATGTGCTATGAGCAGTTCGTACTGTGTGGAATTGTTTTGCCCAGTGTCGCCGGTTTTGTTCACCAATACTACTGCACACCTTCGCTTACGCTAAGGTATCCGCACTAATACATAGAACAGATTTCTGTGCGCACACGTCCCGATACCGTTCAAAGTACCCTAATTAGGTAGTACTCCGCCTACGGTCCGGCGGCCAACATGGCATATCTCGTTCTTCTAATATCTTTGCATGGGACGTTAATAGTTTTAGGAAAATTCAATGATCGACAGGCAGGGGGTCTATGGAAACATTTTGGAAAGTCGTCTACGGGGCAAAAAAGTTTTGGAACCTCTGGTCTAACCAATTCGATGATCTATCGACTTTTAGGACGGGTTGTTTTGGAGAATTTGAACAATTCTTCAAATTTCAAAGTTAATTTTCAAGTTCTGTGAAAGATTTTTCAAGTTTTGTTATTATTTAGCAACTTAGCAACTAGTCTATAATGATATAATAACAGAACTTGAATAGGACTTTCACAGAACTGTAAAATGAACGATGAAATTTGATGAATTGTTCAAATTCTCCAAAACAACCCGTCCTTAGAGCCCAGAACGAAATTGAATTAAAAAAAGCATTTCTACATTCACCCGAAGAAAGGGGAATTTTATAAATACCACACCTCAGACAAGCCTACAAAAACTCGTATATATCTACACCAGGAAGTCTAGCACAGTGAAATCGAAACTTTACAATATTGGGTCGTTAGGCGTAACTACCGACGACTTTATACCGATTTCGACGTGTACGTAAAAGTTAAAAATACTAGTAAATTGACAACCTGGAATTGAAATATTAACTTTTGCGCTGTTGATATCCAGACCGATATTACTAATGAAAATTGACACAAGCTGGCAACACTGGCGCAACTATCTATGTATCAACATTCCTAAACGTCAGTTGCCTACGTAAAGTTAAAAATACTAATAAATTGACAATGTCCAATTGAAATATTAACTTTAATATACATTGACAGTCACTGAAGAGGGAATTAATTACTCGTAGTTCATAAGGTCATGGGTCATGAATGAAATGATGAAATCATCAAGTCTATGGATCGTGTAGGTATACGATTTATTTCAGTTATAAGAGCTTAGGTAGTTTATCAAGAGACAAGATGACAGCATGTCTGTCACCTTGGAGGCTGCGCTTCCGGCTATTGGAATCATATTCTGACTATGCTCGCAGATATCGCCAACTGACCATAGATGAAGAATTTCGTCAATATATAATCGATCTACTATACTAGATACCCATATCGAAAAGTTTCTTTGGTTACCTTTATGATGTAGACTGTCCGGTTTCTCGCTGGCACTACTAGTTTCTGGACAACGTCTAAGTGTAAATTATATGATAAGCCCATGAGCGTCCCAACTACTCAGAGCTATTGGAACTCAGCCATTCCAATATTGTGGCTTTGTATATGTCACCAAATGATGCTGCGAGGAGAAGGAGATGGTGAAAAAGTATGTGGGAAAGTACCTTCTTAACCATTTACATGTGATTACTCCATTACGTGACGTTTTTCAATCATTTTTGTGAAGAAAAGATGAAGTTGCTCCAATTATAACTGGATTTTGAACTTTATCTATTATTAAAGAGATAATCTAAGCAACAATTTCATCGTCATCCCTCAAACTCCACAGTTAAATAATTTATGTTTCGAAGTCATCACTTTCCAATCTACAAGGTACAATATTATTTTTTAATATTAAAATTTCTTTCACCACGCTTCGATCTTCTTCCTATAAACTATATAAAGTAATGCTATTAGAGAGATATTAAAATAATCGAACAGTTATTCGTTTGTGTAATTTGTTTCCAGGCTACTAGAGGAGTCAATTTGTTTGTTATTTATCGTATAGGTAAATGAATTTGAGTTCGTTCATCTTATGTTGAATTATTAGAAGATTGGATAAATCATAGATAAAATAGTTTGCGAGAAATGGTTTAAAAGTAAGCCAGGAGCTTTTGGAGTATGAATAATCGAGTGCAGGGTGTACTGATAATCACATTCGATACATTTAACAATTGAATTGAATAATCGAGTGCAGGGTGTAGTGATAATCACATTCGATACATTTAACAATTGAATTGAATAATCGAGTGCAGGGTGTATTGATAATCACATTCGATACATTTAACAATTGAATTGAATAATCGAGTGCAGGGTGTAGTGATAATCACATTCGATACATTTAACAATTGAATTGAATAATCGAGTGCAGGGTGTAGTGATAATCACATTCGATACATTTAACAATTGAATTGAATAATCGAGTGCAGGGTGTAGTGATAATCACATTCGATACATTTAACAATTGAATTGAATAATCGAGTGCAGGGTGTATTGATAATCACATTCGATACATTTAACAATTGAATTGAATAATCGAGTGCAGGGTGTAGTGATAATCACATTCGATACATTTAACAATTGAATTGAATAATCGAGTGCAGGGTGTAGTGATAATCACATTCGATACATTTAACAATTGAATTGAATAATCGAGTGCAGGGTGTAGTGATAATCACATTCGATACATTTAACAATTGAATTGAATAATCGAGTGCAGGGTGTAGTGATAATCACATTCGATACATTTAACAATTGAATTGAATAATCGAGTGCAGGGTGTATTGATAATCACATTCGATACATTTAACAATTGAATTGAATAATCGAGTGCAGGGTGTAGTGATAATCACATTCGATACATTTAACAATTGAATTGAATAATCGAGTGCAGGGTGTAGTGATAATCACATTCGATACATTTAACAATTGAATTGAATAATCGAGTGCAGGGTGTATTGATAATCACATTCGATACATTTAACAATTGAATTGAATAATCGAGTGCAGGGTGTAGTGATAATCACATTCGATACATTTAACAATTGAATCGAATAATCGAGTGCAGGGTGTAGTGATAATCACATTCGATACATTTAACAATTGAATGAAGTATCGATTATCAGGTTAGGTGCCTATGATATCAAATTGGATTGTCGAATTTACACAAGAGAAATTTTCAGATTAGTAATTTTAATGACTTAAAAATGTAGACTGTAATCTCTAAATAGTATAAAATAAAGTCGTTTAAGCATCTGTCTGTTTGTGCGCTATGTTCTTCTAAACTACGCAATGATCTGGGGTTTTCACTATAATTTAGAATTTTTTAAAAAAGTTTTATGTATATAATTCACACATATCAAATTTAAAGAAAATAGAGAATAGTCGATCTTTTGAAATCAAGTCGTAAAAAATATTTTTGCGCGCTTACATTGCCAACGCTGGCTAAACCTTATGAGATATATAAAAATAATGTGAGACGGAATTGTATATCTTAAAAAGGCCTACAGAAAAATCTTCCACGGTATATGTCTATCTCCTAAGGATAACTCCCGACAACGCCGGGTACACGTCAGCTAGTTTTAACTATAAACATCACCTTCAAGCTGATTTTTCACAAAAACTGCGCTATAAAAAACATCAAAATACTGTTATTGAGTGTCAGATACAGGTTTTAAAATAGCGGGAAGGGGAAAAGGTATGTCAGAAGATTATCTTAAGAAGTTCACAAGGTAAGATATACTTTTCTATTATACTAAAATAAAGTCGCTCTCCGTGTCTATCTGTTTGTGAGCTTAGTAAACAATGCAACGGATTTTGATAGTGTCACTGTCACTTAGAGATTTTTTCCGGAAGGTATATATATAATATATATGCATATTATATTTATAGAAAGTAGAGAAAAGTCGAGCTACCCCGGGTACACGTCAGTTAGTGAGAACTATAATGTTCATAGAACGGAGTTAAACACAGATAATTTGTTGTTTTTTCACATTTTTTATGGATTTCCGAAGGTTTCCAGAGATCTAGAATTTTTCTTTGTCTCCGATGAAAGATATTTAAAGTGCTAAGTAAAAAAGTGTATGTAATTTGTACAGAAAAAGAGTACTCGGTAGGTGAACTCTGACCGTATGAAATTTGCACAGAATTTCTGTCTTAAATTTCTAGGTATACGAAACATTTTTAAAACTTACAAACTAATTTCGACCATGAGCTACGAAGCTTTGAAATAATAAAAATAATAAGTGTTTTATTATCTTTTTTTTTTGTGTAACAAATAGATATAATGATATCCTCACTGGGATCTCCCGTGCTGAGGATTTCATTTACATATTATATATAATTTAATTATAAGAAAATTAAAATTACCTCAAAGTTACATGTGAATTTAATTATGAACATATATTATTCAGTATAATTTTTTCGTTTTTTTTTAATAATTTTAAAATAAGTAAGATGTTTTTTGATATTTGTTTTTTGGTATAGTTATATATATGAAGTGTTTTTTGGTATAGTTCAGTTGATTCTGTTTTAGTCTGTGTTTGATCTCAGTAAATTTTCTATTTCAGATCTCCCTATGTTAAGTATCCATTATTTAATTGATATAAGACAAGATACCATACGGTTCTCTTATTTTATTATTCAAGTATAAAAAAAGATTATCGAATATTTACGAAACCGGTTGGTAACCATACCTATCTACAAATTAAATCCCATAACGTCAATGTTCGCTAAAATAATATAGGTAGGTATCGAATATGATTTGACCTTTTCACGATTATTTTTTGGGGTATAATGCCGTGTTGCGCTACCTCCTTCTTTAGCCAACGTTTCGGACAGCATTACAGTGTCCATCATCAGCCCTGTCTGATACTGACGTATCCATAAAACGTCTCACAACCAATAATAATTGATATTCCAAACTAATTACTTTGTAATAAATATTTTTGAATTTCGAAAACCGCCACGAGGCGCCAGCGCGTAGCGCCAGAACTTCTAATTATTATTCTCCTTTTTGTTTTAAACTTCCTCCCATGGGGGGCGCCAGTTGAACTGTTTGGCGCCAAACTTTATAAAACCCGTGATTTCATAATATGTACACTGAAGAAATATACCGGTAGAAGAATTTTATGGGCGTGTCCGTTTCTCTGGTGAAATCGATATACTTTTTTCAAAATATTTTGTTTTGCATTTTGGACAGATAATCAATTTAATTGACCTGTCTTTAGTGTCTAATACCTGTGGGATCTTTTGCGCAGAAATCTGATTAATTAAAAAATATATAATATGTAATAATGATAATAATAATAATAATGTTTCCCATAAGAAGGTACACTTTAAAATCTTATTTTATTCCATATAAATGTTACAATGTATTCCAAGGCTTTATTAAAACATTCAACATTTTTTACGTTTTTTTCTAAGCCTTTGTAATAAGAAGTGTATTTTTTCATTATATATTTGTACTTTAGATATGATTTGAGATTTTCACAGCCAGAAGTATTATCATGATTAATTTTTGAGTCATTATGCCGTGTTGCGCTTCCTCGTTCAAGGAATTCAACGTTAACGGATCCACCATCACGGTAGGTATATACAGGATGTCCGTGGATAAATTTCACTTACTTCGGAAGGTGATTCTACATGATGGTAGAAGTAAAAAAGAAAAAATATTTTTTTCTCCATCATAATACAAGCAACATTTTCCGATTATTGTGTTGGTAGTATGACATTTTCAAATATTGTCAGGTTATTCGTAACCCGGATATGTTTGTCTGTCTTTAAAAAAATTAAATAAAAATAATTAGTTAAATTAATGTGGTTTTAGGCGTTCAGTTTTGGTGTAGCACTTTCTTCTATGTTATAAGATTCCCTCAGTGTTGCCTTTGCGACATGAAAATCAGAATCGAGTGTTGCTTGAAATGCTATGTTCTGCCGATTGTGATAGGAAAATATGCGGCTCTTCAGATGTAGTCACAAAAGCTGACTAATTCCATTAAAAGCAAATTATATATTCTGAATACTGAGTGTAGCGTTTCATAGAAATTAAAATGTTAAATTATTATCGTTGAATGGTCAATTGACGCGATTTTGTCCCCGTTGAACGCCGATTCTCGTTCCGTTTCAGCTTTTGAACAAATTGTGATCAGATGAAAACATACACAAGTCGGTTATGCTTGACAGATAATTTCAATTTATTCAAAAGCAGAATCGGGGTACGGTTCAAATGTCAAAATATCAAAATAGAGCTGATCGTCGATTTGTGACAACGATTTCAAATGTGAAAGTCATCCAATCTCTAAAACTCTCTTATTGACTGAGCGCGACGAAGTAGGTACTGTTTTAAATTCTCCATAATAACAAAATATAAACAAATAATTTGAAAGTTTTCCCTTAGCACAGCCGCCCGCCCTATTAGCCATGTTTGTTTTTCCACCGTGCAAGTGCGGCCCATAAAACATAAGTGAGCACGCACACGGCGATACCTGCGCCGGTGATCCGCACACAAACTGGGCTGCTCCGTACCGCGGCGGCCAAGGGATTGTGATCCCGATACCGTACTTGCGGCTCCGTGTATGGGGCCACCTACACATTTACAAATTTTATGTTCTATTGGTTCAAAAATTGAATGATAATATTGTATGTGGAAAGTTTATTTCCAGTAATTAGAGATGTGCAGAAATATTGTTTATGGCCTTGTTTAGAAGCTTTCCATAGACAAATGAGGCAGTGATATTTTGAATATAGAAGATTTAATTCGGTGTGTAGTTTTGTCAGCTCAAAATGTATTATTTTGTCAACATTCATAATTTTTTAAAAATATTTTCGAATAGAAAACATCATGTTTTTAGTGAGCTCTGAAATTTTCGAACGATTTTTATACAATTATAAGTTTGCACCAATATTTACAGTTTCAACGTCATTTTCAGGACGAGAAGCTGTGAAATATCGATTTTACTGTAAAAACTAAAGTCAGATATAATAATAATCAAACTTAATAATTTCGACTGTCTGTGCGTTGTTGTTTTTCCCAGTCAAATTTGTCCCTCAATGAACTGATAACTTAAATTAGCTTTGAATTTATGTGTCATTTTCAAAAGTGGAATAAGTTGGGTGAATAATTCAGACAAGCGATAAAATACCTACCTATAATAATAATATTTTAACAGAAAATTATATTAATTGTCATTTTTAAAATTGGAACCGTTGTTTCAAGAATTTAGACAACCGATAAAGTAGGTACCTACCCATGATGTATTATTTTAACAGAAAATGATTTATTTGTAAGTTTTAAAATTGGAACCGATGTTTCAAGAATTCAGAAAAGCGATAAAGTACCTACCTACAATATAATGAATAAAATAATTTTAATTGTCAATTTTAAAATTGGAACCAATATTTAAAGAATTTGATATTTTATTTCTACATTTGAAAGATATTTTTCTTTTGAGTTAATCTTAATAATTAATTAAATTCAGCTGTAATTTTTTTGTTTTATAATTGTGATCTATTGGTACCTACAATCATTAATCTCTCTATCTAATAAAACCATTGGTACGTACTAAACCGTTTAGGTTCATCCCTATCAAATTCCATTCATAAAATAATAACACTATACGTAGGTCCATATTTACATATCGGTTTAACGCAGTGTCTAAAAAAAGTTTGAATGAATTTTTAAGCCTTTGAAAAAAAACGTAAGGAATATTTTCATTGTATTTTCAATGATGCTGTCTGATGATAGAATATATAACTGTACGGGATGAATCTCATTGATGTTTTTTTCGTCATCACAGAACGTCCAATGTATATATATAATGTTTCATGATGAAAATACATTCATAGTATAGTATGATTTGAGATTTTCATGACCAAAAATATATTTTTGGGGTTGTATGCCGTGTTGCGCTATGCCCTACATCAGCATTTGATGGACACTGTAATGCTTTCCGAAAAATTGGCTAAATAAGGAGTTAGCGCAACACGGCATAGTGCCCCAAAAATAAATCACTATACATTTGCGGCACATTCTAGTGTGGTAGTTGCTCTCAGTATCACCCTGGTGGAATATTACCTACAATTCATAATTGAAACATTGTAAAAAAAAACAAAATGGCGCTTAATGGCCATTTCATGACTTTATCACACATGATTTTTTTAAGAAATTTTTTTGCTAATTTATTAAAACAATCTATTAAAATTATTGATTAACCATATTGTAGGCCGTTTCCTAATTTTTTTTAGTTAATTCCTAATATATCGGAACACGCCCCTGCATTTTTACTGACAATATTTAAAGACGAAATGCGAATTTATTAGGATTTTCACAAGCACCGACATTGTGATAATATATTCGTATTTTACTAAAACATTATCAGGATACTGTTATTTTATTTGTTAAGGGTCTGAAATCCCGCTTTTAAACGGATTACCAATAATTTGAAGATCTTTTTACATGGATCTGATATAAAATATTGCTATTTATTAAGAATCTCTTCAAATTATTGGTATTCCGGTAATAAAGGAACTGCAGGCCTTTAACGAATGAAATGATAAGTTTTCTAGGAAACTTTCGTTAATAAAGTATCACTAAAACACGAATGTGCTATGGCGATGTCAGAACACGTGTACTATCAGGACAAACGCAGGTGCATGAACACGTGTTCCGATATATTATGAATGTCCTAATATTTTATGAGGAAACGACGTAAGTTTTTAACAGGATTTTGATGTATCAGTAATACTCATTTTTCTCGGTGTAATAAATTAGTAATTCTCAATTTTCTCCGTGTGTTTTTCAAAATGGCGTCAAATATCGAATGCGTGTTCAACAGCGTGTTCTTCATTATAACAACTTATTTAGCAACAAATCGTCTTTATCTCTTTCACAGCGTCTCGTCGGAGGTCTGAGAGTTAAATGGCTCCAAGGAGAGGTAAGAACCCAGTATGAACTAATAACAGACTGGCAAGGCAGACCACCAATTTCATCCAGCCCATAACTCATCTGCGATGTTAAACGGATCACCGAGGGATGCTGGGCAGACGGTGGTCTCAAGTCTGGACCGACGGATGTGGGTGCCACCGAATATAACTGGTTACTTGATGTGATTCATTAAACATGTTATCTGTATTAGATTTAATTAGATGTTATTTAAATTATAATTTTGTTAATGCTTCATAAGCACGTACATGTTACAAGTAAAATATGAAAGAAATTAACTTTTGTATCCAGCGCCCACATGGAGAAAATGAGTATTGATAATTTATTAAAAATCACATAAAATTATTGCTAATCTGGTTAAAAAACAGTGCGGGCCGTTTTCTGATAAAATTTGGAATACGTCTTCATGCACCTTGTTAATATAGAATGGCGAAATGGGAATATATATATTTTTTTTATGAACATGTATGATGATACATTCATATCTTACTAAAAGGTTATCAATTATCAATTCATTCGTTAAGGGTGTAGAAGGGCTGCTTTAATTTGACAGTATTTTATACCACTGGTATCACTGCTAGACCAGTAGCGGATAACCGTGAGTAGCATAATTCATTCTGTATCCAGCGTCCTAAACCCGCGATTGACTACTCCCCACTGTCGTTACACCGCGAGTTCCGTGCGAATCCTCGGTAAAAATAATTCTCGCAATAGATTCATCATCGGTAAATTCGAGAGTTTTAATCAAAATCTCCACAGCAAAAACTAAACACCGATTTACATAATAGGAAGTTCTGTACATTGCAAGGTTATATTCCAAACTCTCTGACGACAATAAACCATTCTACAAAGGCTTGCAATCCCGTTCATTACAAATAACTTGAAGAGATTCTGAATAAATTAGCAATATTCAATATTACTCATTTTTTTCCGTGCATTCTTCTTTGATTTTTTTGTGTTTTATAAGTGACATTTACAATATATATACATTCCGTACATGTCGCTATGAAACGCAAAACGATTAAAATCAAAATTCTTGATTGCCATTTTTGCACTATATACCTACAAAGGACAAATATTCCCGGGTTACGAATAACTAGACAATTTTTAAAATCTTCTACTACCACCACTCTAAGCGGAAAATGTTGCTTTTGTTGTGACGGATGACTTAGCCAGCTGAGGAATTGAACACATGACGCCTGGGTTGGACACAAATGCGATCTTAACTCAGCCACCGATCGGTCAACTTTATACCTTACTTTTTCTTTTCATATTTTTGCTAAAATACCTTTTTTCTCTTCTTTGTTTTTGCTGTACTTACATCTATTAAATTGATTCATTTTGTTCCTATCTTATTTTTTTTTATTATTATTTTTTGGTAAACTAATGTTTTAAGACAAGATTTTTTATGCATAGCACAAAAGGTAACAATTATTTTACAAGCAATAATTATTCGCCTGAAACACTCATCCACATTGAAAAATCTCCTGATAAAAGATACATGACGCCAACGGGACTCGAACCCGTGTCCCTTCGATTTCCGGTCGACAGCTCTGACCACTGAGCTATGGCGGCTTATCTCTTATCCGCGAAATAATTCAATATTTACTAGTGTTTCATTCAACAATTACTGCTTGTTACATTTTTTCACCTGAAAACAACCAACTTTATTTTATATGAGAAAGGCATTGTAAGTGCTAACTCTCTCACTAGATGGCGTCGAGACAAATTGTCTTCATTTTTAGGTGAAATACTAGAACTTGTCAAATATTAATTATTATTATTTTTTTATATTCTACTAGCCGACGTGTACCCGGCGTTGCACGGGGTTACGAATGGTAAGGAGTAATGTTTCGAGGTTATGAATTCTAGCGCAGTTGGGATTATTTTTAAGGCGATGCACTACGTAGTAATGCAAAATCATGTGTTTTTGGTTTGAAAATATGGTCGCCTAGAAATGTTTCAGATGCTTTAATTAAATACTACGAGTAAAATACATGTTGGGCTTTGAAAAAATCGAGTATTTTTTAGATAAGTCTTTTTATAAGCCCAGAAAAAAATAATGTATAAGGCCTATGAAAACTGCTTTAAAGTTCAAAATCTCCTACTTACGAACCCATTTTCGGTTATAGTTTTATTGCATAATGTGGCAAATTAAATTATTTATAAAATGATAGAAAAAAATTAAAT
The DNA here is from genome assembly GCF_061612785.1 of Hesperophylax consimilis. Classification (NCBI taxonomy): domain Eukaryota; kingdom Metazoa; phylum Arthropoda; class Insecta; order Trichoptera; family Limnephilidae; genus Hesperophylax; species Hesperophylax consimilis. The sequence continues at coordinate 9,507,606 of NC_142857.1, forward strand.
ATTTATGCCTGAACATCCACAAAATGAAATAAAAGGCACTTTTTGGCCATGTTTTTTTCTTGCATAAATCAAAATAGGTGGATGGTGTTAAGCGGGAATTTAAGCCTTATCGCCATCTACGTAAGGTGTGTTATTCATAGCGGCTCGATTCAATATATTACACGACGTAGTGCATCGCCTTAAGGGGGAAACAATATCATTCTAAAGAATTAGAAAGCTTTCTTTTTATACCTTTTTGTTTCACGTATACAATATTTACTCATTATATCTACGTTTATTCTACTCCGTATCTCTTTCCAGTTCAGAGATAATGCGTTAAGTCTTCCTCAGGTATCCACTTTTTCTACCGTTCACTACTGAATAGCAAATTGATACTCTTGTTAAATTAGCAATTGTTTTATTCGACTTCGTATCTCATAGCAGTATTAATAAAACATCCACCACATTGAATCGAAAACTGAAGGTACAAACAATTTAACAGACAGACGAAATAGAAAAAATTCGGACGAAAAGGTTTTGTGCAATGATTTTCTAGCTAGACCCTGGACCCTGGACCCTGTACCCAATTGAATATTTACCAATATTTTTGAATGGGTCCTATTTTAAATCGACCGTTTTGCATTTCGTCTGCCTGTAAAATTGTTTGTACGTTCCTTTTTCGATTCAAGATGGTGGCCGTTTTAACAGTTCCAAATATATTTTTTTCAAATGTAAAATCTTCATGTTTATTAGGACATCCTTATTAGCATTTTTCAATATTATGGTACCTACCTACCCGAAGAATGTTTAAAAAAAGAGTTGGTATTGATTTACTAAATAAGTATAAAAATACTAGTATTAGCTTACAATCACTGCATTTTGCCGCAGGAGTAGACAGACAAGATAAAATCATATATGTTCTTCCGTTATAACCACTCTTGACATGGCCCTTCTCAAATGTTTGATACGTTATACATATGTCTATCTCAGGCTTCATTGATATTTAAAATCTATTAATTAATTTCCGATTCCTTTCTGTCAGTCTCTGTCAATCAGCTTCTCTTGTATTTTTAAGTTAAGTAACTATAACTGGTTTGCAAAATGATGACAAGAAAGCAGAAGACTGTGATAATAATTTCCCAAGCCATCAGTGTCAAAAGCTCTCGCCGCAATTAGATGATGATGATGTCATCATGATCTGCGATCTGTTACAGTAATTAAAGCGTTGAATAACTAGTTTTCTTCTTTCCCCACGTCCATGAATAATGACTGTCTTTATTGAAGTGATCAACAACTCTCCTGTTAAATGCCGATGCAAAATGCAATGAACTAATCACCACCATAAACAATTATGAATGAATAATCTTCAGGTATTTATAACTATAACCACACTAGCTCGGACCTGTGAAAAATCACAAGATATGATTGTAGGATTTAAGAAGTCTAAACATTTGGGATTTGAAAAACGAGCTTTGAAAATTTGGTCTCAAATATTATAGTTTCTTTACTTCACTCTCTGGCTAATTTGTTTGGTTTTGAGAAGAAACGGCTATTACCCGTAGAGGCAACTTATCATATTTATACATTTGGATGATTTGTACAGTGCCATTTTTGTGCAAAATCACCTCAAGGACGCGTATAAATTGTGGTGAAATTTCTGTTCATGTATGTAGAAGCGATACGCTGTTGCGCGCTTCAAGCATTAGACACATTACGCTATATTATGCGCGCATAAAATGGGCGTGGCATATACGTATTGTTCGTTGGGCTGACACACTACGCTATAATCTTGTTGATCAATTGGGGGACTGCCGCGGAATATCATTTATTTGTATGGGATCTGACACCTTGACAGATGACAGCCGCGTTATTACGGCGCTCCGTAAATTATCCCGACCCCTTCTCCTACCGTAGGTAGTGGAGGGGGTCGCATAATTTTTAAATATAGCCTGGCTAGCAGATCATAGCGAAATAGAAATATTTGTGCCTCCCTTACCGTCACAGTTAGAAATATGAAGTAAACGGCGTAAGAAAGAAAAAACACCAAGCCTTATGTTCAAATATAGAAGTTAACCACAGAATAATTAAAATGTACAACTCTAAACCAAATTCCAACAGCAATTTGAGAAAAAATTATGAAATTGTGTGAATTTATTATTAATTATTTTTACAAGAAATGGCAAAAAAAATGAAATAACAATAACGTAATAAGTCTGAATGATTTTTGCCAGTAGCTAAACAAGTGACGGAATATTATAAGTGTCCTGTGGTCCTGACCCACGGCGTATTCTTGACTTGATTCGACTTGTCACTTTATTTTCTTATATTATATCTACCATATGTCTTTGCTTTCATGTACCTTTGTCTACTCCTGTATTTTTCATTTTCTTTATTCGTGTTATTATTTTGTAATTTGGACGATGTCCGTTAATAAATAAATAACGTTTATTATACATATTTCAAGTATAATATACGTTGTTTTTTGTTATCACTAATTTAAGTTCAGCGATTTAAAATTTTGAATATTTAAATAATTATGCGTATGCATATTTTTAATAATGAAATTTGAAAACGTATTTCATCACCTTTCAAAAACAGTTTTTAGTTTTCAAATACGTTCAGAAATATGCCATTTATTTGGATTTTATTGAAAGCGGGAATTCTCACAAGTTTTCTGACTTTCTGACAGCATACTTAACCTGTTGAAGTCCGGAGCATAAAACAGAAAAAATACATTTTATCCTTCAGACAGGCGCCATTCAGTGAGGTGAGGTAAGTTATTCTCATATTCTTCAAATTTTTTACTTTTCCCACAGAACTCATCAACTTTTGACATGTCATTCTGCGCCACCTGATAAAGCCACCATTACACCCGCCATATTCGAGTTAACCCCGTGGCTTCCTCGTTCCATCCCCGTACCACCTCCGTTCCACTGCGCTTCGTCTCCCGTTCCTCGCTCCGTGCCCCGACACGAGCTCGCCCACCTCTCGGCTCATCTCCATCTCGGGGCCTGAGATCGCACGAGCGCAGCGGCGGAACACCCGCGTCGGGGCGTGTTCACCGCTGTAGTTCGCTGTACGCTGTACGGGGCTCGGTGTTCAGAGTGAATAGATATAGGATGGCTGCCCACGGTGTAGCCGAAGTTGGTGAAACATCGCCGGAGTATTTTGGTCCATTGAGACGTGCTTCATATAACAGAGATGAACTGGACATCATTGAAGAAAAATGGCATTTCGGTTTTATTAATTTTTATTTATCGTAATTTATTGTTGGGTTTTATTTTATTTTTATTTTTATTTTTATATTAACTCCACACAGGAGGCCCTGAAGAAAATATTTTCCCTCAGGGCCTATGTCATCTTTGGGGATGCTGTGTGGAGGGTCTTATTGTGGAGAGGAAGTTGTGAACATGGGTCTTGAAGAGTCCCATGTTGTAGGAGGGAGGAAACACAGAGGCCGGCAGTTCGTTCCACAGCCGAGCTGTTGAACTTAAGAACGAATCGTAGAAGCGACCCGTTCTCATGTGACAAATGTCAACCGTGTACAAATGTTGGGCGCGCGTTTGGCGTGTATCCCGACTACGCACCGGTGCCGTCTTATAACGTATTGCGCTTCCTACTTCTTACATTATCCGTCATCAGGGCAGATGTATGTATTGTGGTCAAGTTTGTGTTCATGTATGTAGAATAGATACGCTGTTGCACGCTTCATTCCTCTTATTTCAGTATAATTCAATAATTCCTTCGGTATTTCAGTATAATTCAATAAATTATTATAATTTAGGCTTTTATTTTTGGTGACGTATTTTCTGAAATTCCTTCGATAGAATAAAATCGCAAAGCTCCAAAAATTATTAGAAACACGTTTTATTATTTTATTTAATATGTAACAAGAAAAAATTCACAGTATATCTTTAGATGCAACTAAAGCACTTGTCGATAGATTTTTGCTCTATTTCAAACGATTCGTGTTTTATTAAATATTTTCACAATTTTCGCTTAATTATTACCTTTTTGGTATTTCTTCTACTAACTTTCGTATTTACATATATCCCTTTCAAACCATCTTTAATGACCAACCAATAATAATGGGGTTTTTGTGGATTTAAATTGCCTCCGTAATTTTGCGTGCTCGATGCGTTTTGGGTCCTTCTAGGACTTCAGGAATAGATCCAAAGTAATGGTCCAGTGCCAATGAAGTATTTAATTGTTGATTTTTCAGGATGGCCGATATTGCATGCTCTGTTTGTTTCTCATGCTCTTGCATGTTGATTTTTTAAAAACATGATTTCGTTCTAGTGGGTCCTTTTAATAAGAATCTAAAAAAAAATCCTGCAGTAATAAGATGCAGCTTCCGACCCTGAACCGGCATCTTCCTGGGAGATCGGACCCGCCCCCCGCGGGTCTGTACCCAATACCTAATGGCGGGCAAAAACCAGACTCGCAGCACTGGGCACTCTGGGCAGTAGGCACCGGGTACAGGACATCACAGGTCCGGACGAACTAAAGTCTATACTGATTCATTGACGCCTTTATCAATTAAATTAAAAGCTCACTTTTATTTTATTGTCGGTTCTTGAAATCATAGCTCCTTCTTCAAAACAAAACACTGCGTCTTTATTTAGACAAAAAAACTTGTTTCTTATAAAGTGTGTAGGATGGCCTGGAAGCCAACGTCCTTTTTATTATGCTATCAAAATCTCTCTAATTCTCGAAACCTCACGGTTCTGCGTTACTTGGGATACCCACTATGGAGGGGCGACCCCATACACTACCGATACACCTAGGTTTTATTTCAGTGTTGAAATTCTGGGACTAACTACCATATGTACTCCTCATTGCCCAAAATACTAATGGAGTGAAATAATTATGCCGGTGAACATCTTCAATTTATCACGAAATAAATTGAAGAGATTGTCACAAGGGCAGTTTAGTTATGTATAAAAAGAAAGAAAAAACTGTATAATTTTAGTATTCCTACACAAAACTCCACAAAAAGGGCGTTAATATTTAGTAATTAATTAAATAAATAAATTGATCAATCTGTTAGATAATTCTATAACCGCCATGCTTTACACCACAGTATACTTGAGAGGAAAATACGTGATTTTATTACAAAACATTTTTGCCTTCGTAATTTAGCCGTCAAAAGTACATTACAATCATTGATATTAATCATTGAATGATTGGTTATTTTTAACGAATCTTAGATCGGTGAATCAGCGGAATTGATTCATCAGTCAAGTCACTGATTCATATGATTCTTTCATGAGTCCTTGTTTTTTCAATCGTACATTGAAATATTCGACCCGAATTACTGAGCGAAATATTTGAGTAAGAATTATTGCCATCGAGGGGAACTATTATCATTATTGCGAACAAATAATGAATGAAATAATATTATTTATATCCCAGCAATACAAAATCTAAGCCTTCCATCTTCATTCGTATTCTAAACATTTCTCATCCCTATTATTTTCCTAGATAAGTACTGTTTTTCTGTTTAAAAAACTTAAATAAGTAACGTTTTTTCTTTTTTTTTTACTTAAGTAAGTACCGTTTTTACTTTTTTAGATTACTTAAGTATGTACCGTTTTTGTTTTAATTCTGATAATTTTATTGGCATAATAGCTAACTTAATTTAAACACCCTTTTCATTCCATCAAAACTAATTGATATTCAAAATGAATATTAATTTCAAACATATATTATAGTTATTTAAACACAACCTGTCTTCGCTTCACCCAAAAACAACCAAACAGCACAACAAATAATTAATTTTATTATTTATTTCAGGATGTTCGGGCCAGCCCTGGGGCCCTTGTTTGTTTAACAAAAGTGTAACGTATAATTATTAGTTATTATTCCATATTCAAAAAAGGCGAAAACAAAAGCCAGTGTGGAAATTGATTGGTCAGGTAGATTTATTTCGCGAGGCAACACTGAGTCGTCTAAGTGTTGCCTGTATGTTTACGAGTTTATATTGTAGCCTCGATGGACGGGTTGGTTTTACTGGCGATTTTGAAAGTAGGCATTTTGGAATTTATGCATAACTAGGCTGACTCGAGGACTTATTATATTATACTTATAAATGGTTTGGGGTAATACACCTCTTTCTTCGTTTATTACTTGCGTCTCATTTTATCACAAATAATTATTTGATTCTGACTTCCTTGGTTATCCCCGACTTTCTCTAAAAAATGACATTGTGTCGACTTTAAATCGACTCCATATCTCATTACAGTGCAGAGATAACGCGTTAAGGCGAAGCTTAATGCTAAATGACTATTTTGATTAATATTTATAACGAATTGGTGTACATTATGAATATCAAATGTGCCTTCGATAAATTGAAGGTTTTCCTATCGTTTCGCTTGAGTAGAATACAAATAAATAAATAAATAACCCAATAAAATAAATAAATATAAACTACAATATTTTTTTCATAGAAATGTATGAACGCATAAAGGAAACAACTTAAAAAAAATACAGTATTATAGCTAAGATTATTTGTGATAGTTTCACTTGATTAACTTTTTTGCTTTCTTATAAAATTATTAAAAAAATAAATAAAAACCAGTTTTGTGCTTGAAATCGAACGTTTCTAGACTCTGTTTGTCAATAGATTTTAATGCCTATTACCTACAATATAACATACCTATACCAATAATATACACACTTTGTATATTCCCACACTTGTAGCTTCCTCTTAACTCTTTCTCGAGCAATATTAAGAAATATATATATATATGCTTAATAGTTTCTGAAGTCGTTAAAGAAAGGAGAGAAGGGAATCCTTTAACTAAGTGTCAAAACAAACGACCTCCGAGGACAAGATGGTTCCTCGAATATGAATCGCCTGCATGGGTTATTAATATGACTTATATCACATTATTTAATTATCATAAAATAATATAAAGATATCCAGTTTTTTGAAAGTTTTTTTTAATGTAAGCACAGCACGAGTGTTCCAACTGCTTCCAACCGTCTGGAGCCAGTGAGACTAGGGCATCCCCAATTGGGGTATTTTGTGAGGCTGAAGGTAGTGGGGAGGGGGGATGGAGATCAGGAAGGTGGGGAAGTACTTGGATTCTTAGATCTGGTCACCAAACATGGCTAAAGCCACTTCAAGCAACATTTTAATCCTGAATGTTGGTCTTACTCCACGGAGATTCTGATAGTAGCTTCCACTGCTTTAAATATACCTTATATTATTTTAAATAATAATAAATAAAATAGTATAAAATAAAGTCGCTATCACCGTCTGTATGTTTGTGCGCTTAGTTCTTCTAAACTACACAACGAATATTAGTAAGGTTTTCACTGTCATTTAGAAAATTTCTTCTGAAAGGTTTGAGTATACACGGTGTCCGGAAACTCGTAGTACAAGCGGGAAACTGGAGAATCTACACCACACGGGGAACCCAAAAAAACATAAAGTTTTTTGATTTGAGCATTTTCAAAAAAAAAAAAAAAACCAAAAAAAAATATTTTTCGGCTATTTTAGGGTTAAAGTTTTTTCTGGTGTTTAGGGTTGAATAACAGATGTTTTAACCCTGCAGAGCAGAAATATTTTATGATTACACCGGGTTAAATGAAGGGTGATTTCAAAAGAATGCTTCAAATCCGAGTTTCTTCATTTGTTTTACTTTCAAATAGTTTTAATTAGTTGGGTACTTTGATCTTCAGTAATAATTTATAAGAATTTGATTAAAAAAAAAAAAAAAAATCAACTTCAAACTCGATTTACTCGATAACGAAAGCTCAAATAAAAAAAAATATACTACAAAATCGACTCCAAATGTGATGTAGATTCACAGTTTCCCGCTTGTACTAAGAGTTTCCGGACACCCTGTATAATACATGTATATTATATTTATAAAAAGAAGGGAAAAGTCAAAGATTTATAATCAAGTCGAAAAAATATATTTTCGAGCACTACATTGCTAACGCTGGTTAAACCTTCTGAGGTACATAAAATAATGTACTTCGAAATTGTATAACTTAAAAAGGTCTAAAGAAAAGTCCGTGATGGTGTATGTCTGCCCAAGGATAACCCCCACCAACGCCGGGTATAAGTCAGCTAGTTTTATACAGGGTTTTCCAATAAGAGGTGTTATTTTGATATTCAATCGTAAAAGATCAATGGTTTCGTTGCTTGTGTGGCACGTAGCGCCATCTTGTTGAAACTTAACGTTTTCCAGATCAATAACATCCAATTCCGATCATAAAAAATCATTAATCATCTCTCGATAGCGCAATCCATTCACCGTAACTGTTGCTCCAGCCTCATTTTCGAAAAAGTTAGGTCCAATGACTAAGAACCATAAACCGCACCAAACAGTCACACGTTGAGGATAGAGAGACTTTTCAAGAATAACTCTTGGGTTTTCCGAGCCCCAAATGCGACAATTTTGCTTGTTGACGAAGCCACCGAGGTGGAAATGGGCCTCATCACTCAAGATGATTTGCATTTGATTCACTCAAGTGAATTTTAATAGTTTCATTGCGTTGTTGAAGCGTGTATCGTTCCATTTTTATTAATAACGTAGTTTTTACTTGTCAAATGTCAAAAAATGACAGCTTCAAAAGTAACATCTACTGAAATAACGGGCTGTTCAAAATAACACCTCTTATTGGAAAACCCTGTATTTTTATTTTTCCGTGTCGTATTCTGTTTCATGTTTCGTTTATAGTTATTATTATTATCTTCTACTTCAATTAATAATCACTCAATTCTCGTATAAAAAAACTCTGGTGGAGGTCTATGTCATATTACAAAAAACGATCGACATTTCTTCAAACAATAATCACTCAATACTAGTTTAGTACCAGATTAACTCTGATGTAGGTCTGCAGTCATATTTAGGAATGCTAACCAGAAAATCATCGACAATTACCTCAAACGGTCACTAATTCTAGCAATCCTGGTCGCCGCCGACCACTTCCACCTTCCACCTCCCACAGCCGAATTCCACGATCGGCCACCAACCACCAGCCATCAGCTATCAGCCATCAGCAGCTGATGGATTGCCCAACGATAAGACTGTTCCCGATTGCTCGGTGGAACTGGTTCGAATTATCTTGTTCTTTAGATTGGGTATCTTAATTATTCGGTAAGTAGGGAACTACCTGTGTGTACAGGATGGGCCAGCATATTTGAAAATTAAAAATTGTCACAAGAAGCGAAGTTAGCAGTCCACAGACGTATGTGTGTAAAACCATGCACGATCGTGTGAGAATTTGGAGATTCCCAAAGAATGCAAAGACGATGTAAGCATAGTGAATAAGATTAAGAAAGAGAGGCTTATATGATTTTAGCATGTAGAGCGATTGAACGAAGAAATGAGTGTAAGGATAATACGACGTGAATGTGAATGGTAGAAGAATTCGGGGACGCCTGAGAAAGACATGGCACGATCAAGTGAAACTATTACTTGAGTCGAGCCATTGTCGTTGGCCTCGAATCAAAGTTGGTATAACAGAAGGGTGTGTATTAATAATAATAATAATAATACTTGGATAACTTGTATAGCGCCGTTTTTGTGCAAAAACACCTCAAGGGCGCTGTAGACAATGTATTTGTTTATTTATTTATTAGGTATATTACTTCCCAGGGTCTTTTACATATAAATTTTTATGAAAAAAATCGTAAAAAATTACAATCAATATTTTTTAACTTACAGTAAATATGTAATATATGTTTTTTGGTGTTTATTAAGACCCCCTAATTGAAAATAATACGTGTTTACGGAGAGAGATTATAATTATACATATTTATTATACATTTTGTATTTGTATAGTGATACATTTAAAATGTCTATTGTCTCGGCATAATTATTTCCCTCCATTAGTAGTCTGAGCAGATAGGAATACAAGTGGTAGTTAGTCCCCGAATTGCTGCACTCAAATAAATTCAGACTTCTAGTATTACTTAATGGAATACAAATGCTTATTCATGCAAGCAATTCTGGGCCATCAAATGCATCATTAAGGTTGGGTTGTTTCGCAGAATTTGAAGAATTTATCAAATTTCAACGTTCTTTTCAAGGTTCTGTGAAAGTCCTATTCAAGTTATGTTATTATATCATTATAGGCTAGTTACTTGACAGAACTCCAATAATAACAGAACTTGAAAATTAACTTTGAAATTTGAAGAATTGTTCAACTTCTCCGAAACAACCTGTACTTTAAAATTTATGTAGAAATACAAAGTCTGTGAAAATAATTGTTTGACAATTTAAACATTTTCATTTCATTTAAAAAAGTGTGGTTGTTCAACAAATTTGCTGGATTACCCATTTTGAAACTTCGAGAACGTAAGAATTTATTTTGTATTCTATCAATGTGGGTTTCAGACTGAAAAATTGTAATTAAGATGATTTGTAACAAAGGCAAAATGTAACTATTTATTGCATTTAATATTGTTGAAAAACCAGGTTATAAATCACAATATTTGTAAGCCCTTGTTGAGATTTGTGAATGAAGCATTGATTGTATTCTAAGATCTAGTTGTTCAGAGTTCGGTCTCTTCGTCTACTTCTGCGAGGAAAAAAGCGAGATGGTTAAGTAAAAGCAGAATATTCTATTAACGTTTTTTCCCTATCGGCTAGCTCACACTGTATTTGCTTAATATAATTAAGGTATGCGGAGCATTGCCTTATCCATACATGTTCAATATGTTGTTCTAACTGCCAAACATGATAATATGATAAGCCTCTGAACACCATGAAAAAATGCATTTAACTCTGTGTAAGCATCGAGAGATGGACCTTGCCTACAGATCTACGTTGTAATTGTTGATAATGTAGATGTATCAAGGTAAAATTAGAAATATTTTTATAACGTAATAGCAGTTTATCTTCGTACGCATTGTATGTTTAATATCCATTCTACATGCGATGCACATTCCTGAGATGTTCAGTACATAGTCGAATAAGAAGGTACAAAAGGCATTCTTTGATCTAAAATTTACAATTTTTAAATATAGTTTTGGTTAAATTTTTACGAATAAAATTAGATTTTTCATAACTTAAACGAAACAGTATTACTTTATCTGTATTTCATACAATATTTTTTTTATTATTAACAATACTCAATAGTATAAAACAATGTCACTATCCGCGTCTGTCTGTTTGTGCGTTTAGTTTTTCTAAACTACGCATCTAATTTTGATAGAGTTTTCATTATATTTAAGAAAATTTGTTCCGGAAGGTTTATATATATAATACGTGTATATTATATTTATAGAGAGTTGAAAAAGTCGATGTTATGCAAAGAATTAAAAAAAAAATTCGGGCGCTTACATTGCCATCACTGGCTAAATCTTATGAGATAGATCAAAATAATGTATATCTTAAAAAGATATCTTTTCAAATCTGGTCACCAAACACGGCCAAAGCCATTTCAAAAGACGTTTCAATTCTGAATGGTGGTCTTACACCATTGCTAAATAAGGACTAAAATTTACTTGCGCCTATCGGAATCAGAACCCTGACTTCCGGTTTGCTAGTATTATTTTAAATGAGTGAATTGTGAAATAACATAAATTAATAAAAATTTTTTTTTTTGAAAGATTCGAACCCGCGACCTCCGGTTTGCTAGTCGAGACCCCTAGCGCTTGACCACGGAGGACGTAATATATATTAACAAACTTAACATGAATAATATTACAAAATTAAGGATGAAAATTAGGCGTTGAAGTGGGGGTGGAGGCGTGACTACGGATTAGTGAAGAGTGAATAGGAACATTTAAATATAATTAATAGTCGCAAAGTGATTCTGAGCTACTTCCAATAATTTTACAAACCTCTTTGAAAGCAATCTGTAAAATAATAATAACTCCTTTCTGAACTGGAGTAAATGCATATTTTGCACTTTGGAAATATATAGGTATCAAAAATCAACAGACGATATACAAAAATGCATGAAGAATTCTGCGGAATTTTTAAAAAAGCTTTCACATATCATTATTTTGAGAGATTCGTAAGTACAGAAAAACAAAATAACAATCTTCTAAAAAAAACCTCATGAAAAACGCATACCTTCAGGTTTGATGCAGCATCCCCCCAAAGTGTTTTTATCCCAAAAATTTCCCCTGCATCACAAAGGGTTGTAAGGTTCATTGTCATACCCTTAATGGAGATGAGTCAATTGTTTTCTGAAACACTATTCTCAAAGCACAGCTTTTCAGTTTTTTTTCAAAGTTACTGTCTACTGTAACATTACGTCTTTTCCTATTTATATTCTATTAAATGTATCTAAAATTATGCCAATAAATCTATTATAAAAAAATATTTTGGCTATTTTCACATTATGATACGGTGCAATTAATTTCACAAGCTGCCTGGAGCAGGTAGGACTGTGGCATCTGCGTTTACAGATTATTTTGAAGTTGGGAAGAGGGCGGTGTAGAAAGGAAAAATATTGGAAAGTACAGATATATAACCAAACATGGCTTAAGCACAAACATAGCTTAACACATTTAAATGGGTAGACAGCAGGGAAAGGGAAACAAACCAAGTTGCTCGGAGCGCGGGAGACGGTTTGACTTCTGTGATTCGTTAATAAATCATTTTAAAAGTGTGCAGGTCACTCGCATTGTAATACAGGGTGTATCGGCACTAACCCGACAAACTTTAACCAGCTATTCCTTATCACATTTGGAGTAAAAAATGTTATGTGCACTTTGCTGTCCGGTAACGTTTTTTTTTAATAAAAAATTAATTAAACATATTTTCACCACATGTCACCACTGTTTTATTTTTTGTCAAAGTCTGAAAGCAACATCGCAACTTAACTCGCGTGTCGCTGCGAACGAAGCCCGTATTACATAATCCAGTACCAGAAAATAAATATTTTATTTAACAATAATGATTATTCACATTTTTCGTATGCGAATCACTGATTGTCTTCTTGTATTGTACACATCAGTTTTATTTTTGTATCTAAATTGTTTCACCTCTGGAATGCTCTGGTTTCACCTCTTACGCGTTTCACGTATTAAATAGTCTAATTTTGAAACTAAGAAACTAATTAGTAGATTTCCTGAATTTATAATCGAAGTCCAATAATTCTGAGCACTTTTAAAAACAATTTTCCTCACTTAGGTACTTAACAATAATAATAATTGGATTATTTGAACAGCGCCGTTGTTTTTTAAATCCCCATAAGTGCTCTGTCAAAATGTTACTTGCTAGGCTATCCTACAACGTATATTTTTTAATAAATTTAGTTATTTACAACTTCGCGGAATGTGATTTATGAATATTATTGCTTATGTTAAATGCCTTCCAGAATTACCGGAATATAACGAGCAGCTTGACACACTTAAGTTTATTTCCACTAATTTGAAGGTACAAAGAATGTATAGTTTTAAAAACAATCCCGATGAATCAAAAAACGGTTCATATAAAACTGCTGCGCAACACACTCACACAAACGTCATGACTGCATTGGATTGAACACCTGCAAATGAATGCTGCCAGATTGCTAATTTATTTACATAATAATTATTAAATTTTATTTAAAATATCGCAAATTTTTTTTAAAATCGACAATAAATTACAACTTTAATTTAAAAAAATATTCTTAACCCCACGCTTTTTCGTAATTGATTAATTAATTCAGAATTTAAACGTTGCTTGAAATGACTAGCCGTATTTGGTGACCAGATCTGAATATCCAGGTTTAGAATTTAAACAATGCTTGAAATAACTAGCCGTATTTGGTGACCAGATCTGAATATCCAGGTTTAGAATTTAAACAATGCTTGAAATAACTAGCCGTATTTGGTGACCAGATCTGAATATCCAGGTTTAGAATTTAAACAATGCTTGAAATAACTAGCCGTATTTGGTGACCAGATCTGAATATCCAGGTTTAGAATTTAAACAATGCTTGAAATAACTAGCCGTATTTGGTGACCAGGTCTGAATATCCAGGTTTAGAATTTAAACAATGCTTGAAATAACTAGCCGTATTTGGTGACCAGATCTGAATATCCAGGTTCAGAATTTAAACGTTGCTTGAAATGACTAGCCTATTTGGTGACCAGATCTGAATATCCAGGTTCAGAATTTAAACGTTGCTTGAAAAAACTAGCCGTATTTGGTGACCAGATCTGAATATCCTGGTTCAGAATTTAAACGTTGCTTGAAATGACTAGCCGTATTTGGTGACCAGATCTGAATATCCAGGTTCAGAATTTAAACGTTGCTTGAAATGACTAGCCGTATTTGGTGACCAGATCTGAATATCCAGGTACTTCCTCACCTTCCACTCCTTCCCTTAGCCATAAAACTTTCCCCAATTCAACATAAAAATTGTGTAGATGTATCGGATGTAATGAAATGCATGATAATTAGACCCCAAAATACTTAATTATTCAGGGAAATAAACCCCTGAGTCAGCAGTTGGAAATACCAACGACATTAAGTGAAATTTTAAACAATGCAATAATAGGAATTAGCAAATAATAATTTACGACAATTTACTCGGAAATCAATAAAGCCAGGATAATAAAAATAGAAAGTTATCACTTACGTCGTCTGTAAGTGGCTTCACCACAGTTTGATAATGCCGTCAGAAGGTGAAACAGCTGTCACGCGTAATAATAATTACAACTAGCAGAACTTGTTTATAAACACATTGTTTTTATAAATTTAATAATAAAACTGTTAAAAATTAAAAAAAATCTCTAAATTGAAATGGAGTTCTACAAACTAAACTTAAAATCAAATAAATTTATTGCGAAGGTTCAAAGTACTGTACTGTAATATTATATTTAATAATACTTGGAAATTTTTTAATAATTTTTTACGTGTTTAAAAGTCAGATTAAAGCTATTAAAAAACCCACCTGGCAATTCTTATTCGAGTTTCGTTGTATACTTACGTATTGGCGCGCTTTACAATCACAATGGTATGGCATCATTCGTCTCATTTTTAACTATTATTATTTAGTGTGTAGGAAAGAGCGAAGATGGTTTTCGACACACTTGCTTATAAAAGCCCACACGGGACTTGAGACAGAATACGTGTGAAAGAGATGACAGTAGCGCGGCGTTGCCAAGTACTTTACCCCTATACTGGGGGCAGTAACGGAGTGTGGAAATTTTTATTTATTTTTTGTTTTTAAAAGAAAAAAAATGTTACCGGACAGCAAAGTGCCCATAACATTTTTTACTCCAAATGTGCTAAGGAATAGCTGGTTAAAGTTTGTCGGGTACGTGCCGATACACCCTGTATAACTATACAGTTCTCGAAAATAAAATCAGCTTACGAATCACTGGTCATTTTTAGAATGGTGCGCAAATTGCTTACTGCGTAAAAGAATTTAAATGCAAATCCCAAATCGGGTAAACAAAAGTTCGGAAACTTTTACAAATGTGTTATAATGTATAGAACTCACTTATTTTTAATTTCGCTATACCAGGCGGTTCGTTTAAAAACGAACTTTCAGATCCTTCTTAGAAAAGTCCTACAATGTACTGCACTGCAAACCTTTGCCTTACTTTGGCAAATTATACTTTTCTGGACAGGATCCGGTTATTTCAATACGCGCTCTTCGGCGGACAATATTCGACTGACTTCGTATTTTATTATAAGCATTCTCGAACCCCCCTGGTGCCAAAAATATGGTCACGTGGTTTCCCTCCAGCTCGCTTAAATGATACCCTAATTTCATGTTTTGGCAAGATTATTAATCTGGATGTTCATACTTAAACAACGTTTAATAATTCTGATGGTGGTCTCTCACTAGATTGGTTGATATTCAATACAAATCGAGTGTAAATAAAAAACACAAAAAACAGATTTTTTTTTATTCGTGTGAAACAATACCGTACTTGTTGAAAATTAAAAAAAAGCGTTAAAATTGTTAAATATTATAATAAACTTCGTTTTTAAAGTAATTTTCTATTTTATTTTTATTATTTAATAAATATTTAAACCATGATGCAGTACATTTTCTTTTGACTATCACACTAGGCTAATGCCCGTGTTGTGGTAGTCATACATAAAATACTTCATTAATAAAATATAACAATAAACAGATAAAAAGTAATAATATGAAAATAAGAAAATCTATGATAAAAACATGCGAGTATAAATAAAACTAAATGCATATATAGAAATTAAAATTGAAATAAAAATAACAAGAGTACATGTTTAAAATTCGTAATGTTTAAAATTGTTAAAATTGTCATGCTTAAAATTCATAAAAATAACAAGAATACATGTTTAAAATTCGTGCCATGTAAGAAATTGTAAAGAAGGTGTGATAGAATAAGTGCTTTTTTAAATTTTTTTTATATATACTATTTTTTGAATAGTTTTATGAGTTTAAGGAGTCTTTGTAGAAAGCTCGTCCCCTTTCAAATAACCAATGTTTTACTCGGGCATTAAAAAGGGAGTTTTATGTGACTTTATGTTGGTACTCAATGCATTATATATTTTCGAAGCGATAAACCAGAGTTGGCGTTGAGCGAATGAGGTATTTGTTTTGGGGATTTATTGTCAGTTAACTATGAAATCACATTTTAAGGTTCGGTTGTATAAACTGGCTTCATAACCGTTACGTTTGACGATTGATGGAAATTTGATTAAAATCTGAATCGAGTCGAGAAACGGCAATCGGCGGGGAAACGTGATCAGGGATTCGATTCTACAATAATATGTAACGAAAGTTGCAACACCCCAACCCAAGTCGTCTAGTGTTAAATTTTCTCACTTGCCAAAAATCTTCCCTAAACTTCTCTGCACACCGAACTGATAAAAGATCCTCCATCGAAATAATCTCACGTATTAAAAATTGAAATTCACCCCTCTTTATTTCGCCATCTTTATTTCAACCCTTGCATCGCGCGAGCCCCTGCATAATAGCGCCCCGGGGCGGGGGAACCACCCCACAACGAACCCAGGGGGAACTTGCCTAAGGGTTAACCTACCTGCCCCCGGGCAACCGCGCACACCTATATTACATGTCACCTAGTTTGGTGGAGGGATTGGTGTGTGTTACCCCCCTCGCCACTCGAATTATGCGCCACTGTGCACGGCTGAAACAAAGGCCCGGTTTGAGCGCCATTTTATGCAGCAGAAAGAAGCGAACAGTGCTTGAAAAGAAAAGCTGTTCATAAGTCATAATCCCATTTCATAATCATAACAACATTTCTAAGCTGTTTTTTAAGTCGTAATTTTGCTTTGTAGGGTAAGTTTGTGACGAAGGATTATGCGTAGTATTTAGAAGAACTTGATTCTACCTACGCTCTAATTTTCCACTTAATCTAAATCCTTTCCCTTCGAGATTCCTGCTACACGTTTGATTTTTTTGTGCTCGAGTACCCGCCCAAGATAATAATTCGTAGATGATAATTTTATTATTTTATTTATTTATTTTATTTGACTTGTTTGTAAGTTTACAATTGACTATTACATAATACCATTACATTTTATTTTGCTCAAAATGAAATTCTTACAATCTATTTTGAATTTGCTATTTGACGTAGTTTTTCATTGTTTCCGGCAGGATGTTATAATATACATGATGGTAGAAGTAAAAAATACTAAAAAAACTTTTCTAAAAATTTCATCTTTTAAGGGTAGTTTTCAGCTAAATAACATTTATGTGGTTTAATAAATATTTTTCAATACAAAAATATGTTTGTATGGGAAAAAAAAAATATTTTTTTTACTTCTACCACCGTGTAGAATCACCTTCCGAAGTAAGTGTACTTTACACCCGGACAATCTGTATTTCATCCAATTGTAGAATAAACTGTTTTCCGTATTGGCTTTTATCTATTTTGGTGGTCCAATTTCATTGCAAGTCCTTGTGTTATGTCCGTGAATGTCTTTATTGTATACAATTTTGCTGAAAAAATATTTTGGTAACAGGTAGTTTTGACGAAATCTAGTTATCAACGAACAATCATTTATCCACAAACTCTTATTATTTCTCTTCCTTGATTTCATGCCGATTTAACTTTTTATGATAATTCTTCTAAATACTCACAAATCCAGGACTCAACATGCCTTTCACAAATTCTCAGCTTTAAAAAAAACTTATCTAGCAGAACAAAATAACAAACATCCAAAAATAAAACTAAAACATTTACTGAGAGTAAAATTTAATCAAATACAGTTTATAATACAACCGTTACTATTGTTTACTTTCTCGATTCAGTACCTGGTCAATAAGAAATCCTGACAGAACTACAAATCATCCCGGATTTATTATGAACTCAAACCACACGTCATTCTGAACACTATAAATTATACAAATCAGCCATGGGAATACGAAATTATCGTACAGGTGTGAAATTCTAATTCCGTTCTGACGTATCAACTTTGTCCAAGTCCGTGTTTTGACTTTTGACTCCACAGCTTATTAAATGTCATGCATATGACCAGCGCCATCTTGCTGTGCACGTGACGTACGCTTGGACACCATACACCATCTGTGAACGACTCTTGTAATCACCACGACGTGTTTTGAATAAGGTATGATTGAATATCTAAAAATAAAATACATGTTACTAAGGAAAAGTACCGGTGTACCGCAAGGTCTCTGATTGGGACCACTTTAAAAATATTATGATTTTTATTTTCTCTTGAGTTCATGGTATTTTCTTGTGTGTATAATTAATTTCATAACTCACATGAAGTGATAAATGAGGTTATAAAGAGGTTGGAACAAAAAGTTAACTTCAAAAATTTCATTAAATCGTGAAATTATGTCCGCAAAAAAGGCATTTTGTAAGAAAAACAAGTAAAATATACAAAGTTAATGTTTGGTTGTTTTGGTACATTGCGCAAATAGAACATGGTTGTATTAAAAAAATGTTATATAATTTACAGAAAATATAGTAAGTATTTAATCTAATTTTATACATAAGTTGTACCACCATTACAAAGCTAGACTTGTGTGTATAGGGGTTGTGTCATTTTCTTATTTTTTATGTAATGTGTCAAATATTCAGTTTGTATTTTAAGTGTGTTTTTAAACGCGAAGCTTAAAATTTTTGCTGTCATTTATATTTCGGATACTTTCTGACAGAGAAATACAAATTTTACTCCAAGATATTTATAGTTGAATTGCCCAATTGTTTTTTTTTATATTCCGGTGTTGGGAATATTGACGTTTGTCTCAGTATTCTATTATTTTTAAAAGGTGCATTTTTATTTAGAATATTATATTTGTAATTTTGCATGATAAAAGTAAATGAAATTAGTTTTCTGACTAAGTTTTCAAACAGAAGTTCTGATGAATAGGTATATGGTTTAAATAGAAATATATATTATATATATGTGGTTATATTAGTTATGTAGGTACTAAATTTGAAAGTCTTTCCCACGGTTTGATTGACTTTGAAAGTATAATTTTCTTGCTCTGCTCGATAGTCAATTTAAAAGGTTTTTAAGAAAAAGTATTTTTCTTTTAATATTACATATTATTTGTATTTATCCTTGTGTTTCATCAATAAAACTATACCTATTTACAAATAAATAAATAAAATACCCGTGTTACATACCACCATAGAATTATCTCACCATAAATTCAGGTAATCGTTACGTAATTGAATATTAGTCAGTAATTACTGAGAGAGAACCTTCGAGAATAAATTAGAATACAATTGTTAGGATAATAACAATAACTTTATGTGTCACAGAAACCAAAGGGCATTCTGTCACGTACGCAATTAATAAATGAGACAACGAATCAATAAGACTTGATTTGTTAAGATTCAAAGCCAATAAAATTAGGGTAATCCCTGTACAAAACCACTTTACCTGGTGGTTTTACGATTTATAAAACCACGTACTGAGAAGGCTTGTAGCTTAAACAGAATAATTATGCTGGGTGAATAATACATATATGAATTTGATTACATGGCAGACTTCAATCTAACAAATACAAATCGTAATTTGTTTACCATTTAAACGCTCTGATGATGGTTTATTGTTCGACACATTCTTTGATAGTTGGCGGCTTCGATAGAAAAATGCCAAATCAATTGATAAGGTTGATTTGTTTATCTATGTTTCTTAGCTTTAAATCTCTTTAAGCTAGGTCCATTGAATTTATAAACGTTCATCACATCATCTAGAATGGCACAGCTTATCATGTGTAAAAAATTGTGCTTTAGCGAGAATCCGACCTCAAAACAACATATTTAAAGTCTAATCTGTGGAAAAGAAAGGACGTCGTTATTCCAAAAATTTAGACTGCTTTTGGTCTAGATTTACTTAGAACCAAACATTATAATGTTGTGGCGTACTAGATAAAGATTTGAACACTTTAAACAGTGTAAATTTGACTTCACGCCTTTGGATATGGACGCAAAAATAAAACCCAAACTAACTAATAAGTAATTTTTTTGATTAGATGTAAACATTCACAACGTATTAATTATAACTAACTAACTAACCATCACGCCGATTCCCAGTAAAGAGGACGGACTCGGTCTTCGCACACACTCCTTGCATCATTCACATTCATACGTAATCTCATAAATACTCTTTCTATATAAATAATCTTTATTCTGACTCTTGACAAGGCCCGGCTCGAGTATCTGATTCACTTGATCGTACCATGCCTTCCTCGAGAAATTCACATTTACGTCATATATTCTCGTTACATTCGCTCTGCATGCCAAAATCATCTGAGCGTCCCTCAAAAATAATAGTTAAATACTAATTTCGGTTGTGATTCTGTCCGTTACTCCGGTTCAATGAACTGTATAACTTGGATTTTCTTTGAATTTAAGTAACAATTTAAAATTTGGAACCAACTGTGGGAAGAAGGTAAATTTTATGTTTATTTTTATTAATAAGTCTATATTTGAAATGCGTATTTCTTTAATTAAAATTTTTGACAGATGTCGTAATTTTTTAAGCTTACTAACGGTGTTTATTAGAAAAGGAAATATTATTTTAAATACATCTACTTGAATTTCACAGGAATGGAAATTAACCCGACATGCGATCGAGCTGAAACTCGACAGATAGACTCGTTGTCGATGACGATGGATTCTATTATTTTTTATGGCAATCACACATACACTCTTGGAAGTATTAGCATTTCTCTGCAATTGAATTATATGCACGAGTTAATATTATATGATATTTAATAAATGTCGGTCCCACCCAATCAGGAGTTGGTTCGGTTGTAAGCGCGGTTAACTTCAGTCTCTGGGGAGGAAAGTTCAGTCCTCAGTAAAACCAATAAAAATATGTGTATTTATTTTTGAATACATTTATTAATAAAAAATGACGTGCAAAAAATATTATAATATCCCATGATTTTTCACGGGTCTGCACTAGGATACAACATTGTTATTATTATTAAAATAGTATTATTGCTCTTCGCGAAGGATTTTTTGTGTCTTAGAATGTATTTTAATTCCTGATTTATTTACCAACGATTTATTCCTTTTTAAATAATTGTTCTATATTTTTAATACTTTCAATGTCATTTGCAACCAGGAGTAAAATGTTAAATATCCTTTACAACAATTTGAATCGTAGAAGAGACAGGTTTTAGTCCGTCGTCTCACAGGTCGATTAGCAATCGATATAAACTGAATGCTGCAAGACCATGCGCAGAAAATTAAGTTCCATATAGTGAGGTAACAGTCTGCAGCCCAGTTCAGTGTGGAACTTTTCTGCGAAGGGTCTTACAGCATTTGGTTTATCTCGATTGCTTACCGACCAGTGGGACGACGGGCTTTGTAACCTATTAAGATGAACAAGGCAGTAAAAATCCCTGAAACAAGCAAATGTTGGTCTTTCAAGTGCGTCAGGGAATATTTCCTAATGTTCTCTTCGTGATTTTTTTCTGTTTTCTTCATTGGTTGAATAGGATCTGCATCGAGGTACAGCATCAATCAGCTCAGGTTTCTAATAAATCCAATCAAATCTTTCCTCCAACTCTCAAGTGCATGTTTCCTCATCTAATGCCCATCTATATCTGTCGTTTCAATAATTCGCTTCAACTAATTGGCACTTTTTTTACCGCCTCATTTTTTCACCGGACAAGCGACATATCGACATCCCCCTCGCATTGATTGGACGAATCTGCCGGCAGACAGGGACGGCAGGTGATGTATGGGGATGTGGTGTGCCGAATTAAAACGCCGGGCGCGAAACAGATAGGTCGTAAATTACTCGACAAGAGCGTGAAACTTTTCCTCGAGTCTTACTTGGCGAAACCGGGCTGTTGCGTCTGCCATGATGGTGGATTTTTTTTTTCATAAAGATCTTAACTTACTCTCACTGTCACTCTGACGAGAACAGCGTTTTGTGTTGTTTTAAATGACTTTAGCGGTGTTTAGTGACCAGATCCGAAAAGTCATACACTTTCCAAGCTTCCGTTTCCGTATCTCTTTCAACCTCACAACATTCCGCTAAGCGCGTTGTATTTTACCTTAAAGTGATTATCTCGCATTAGTCTTATTTGCCCAGATACATTGGGACTATGGTATCCCCAATTTTGTGAAGCCGAAAGATATGATGGGAAGGAAATTAGTAAGAAGAAGGTTGGAAATGCATGGTAACTAAACACAGCTAATGCCATTTTACACAACGTTTGATAGTTTACCAGTTGTTTCACCAGATCAGAAAAGTTAGGATAGGTTCCACTTCTCCGCTTCATTTCAGCTTAAGTGGGGATGGCATAATTGCCTTAGCTTCAGACATACTTTTGCATCCCATCAAAATGTATCCTTACCTCCTACGCAATTTCATTCAGCTGCCGAATAACCGCCTTGGCCATTTCCACTTTTTTCCGCCTCAAATCAGCCGTATCGAAACAATTTCCAGCGTTGTGAGATATTCTTCAGGGGTCAAACCTTGGTCCCCTGTTGTTCCTCATACTTAAAGACGACATCCAGGTCTGCGTTAACGTGCTAGAAAAGTTCAGGCGTGGTCGTCCTCGCGACAAGCTCAAGATACCACACGGAAAAACCGATATTCTAGCACAGTAAAACATGACAAGAGGAATGGGCTATTGAATGGAATATATATATAATAGTAATTAATAAGAAGAGTGATTAATTGGTTAAAATAAGAAAACTTGTACTGTAAATGGACGATAAATCTGTCGTACAATTATAAAAATAAAATAAAAATGGGGGTGTCGTAGCCCAATGGCTTCTAGCAGCTAAATCTCTTGCATAGTATCACATCAAAATGTATCTTAACCTTCCTCGCATTGGCTGTTATCTAAGTCCAGTGGCGTCACTCGAGCGGGCGCTCAGCGGGGCTCCGAACCTGAGCCCGCACAAACAACGCCGCCGCGCTCACCAGCTCAGCACTCGCGCTCGTTGGCCGCTTTGAGCAGCCCGCCACACATAAATCTGCGGGCCCGCGAAGGCCGCGGGATGGCTTGATTGATATTTTACTCGCTTGTCAGCGGCCAGAGGCGCAGCGGTGGATCTGATTGGGCCTGATCCGTCTTTAATAAAGGGAATTAATCAAAATATGTATTCAAATATTACATTTGAATTGGTTGCCTCTTATCTTGAAGGAATACTCTAACTTGGAGCTTATAATTTTGACCTACAAACTCTGGAGTATTTTCAATTCTCATCTTATTTTCTTCTCCCCTTGTGCTATTCGAGTGGAGAACCCATCGCTTTGACAAGGCGCCTCAAGGCGTCCCTGCACGGAGAAAAGTGAGTATTGCTAATGTATTAAAAATCTCTTCAAATTATTGGTAATCCGGTTAAAAACGAGGCTACCTACAAGTTTATCGGGAAGTCTATTAATTCATTCGTTAAGTGCGTGCAATCGCGTTTTTAATCGCATTACTAATAATTTGAAGAGATTCTTAATACATTAGTACTGTTGAATATTAGCAATTTTTCTCCGTGTTGCTTACATAGCCTCTACTCAACATCGTCGGTGTTGATAAACCCAACTTTGCTAAGAGAAGTTCGTTGGACTGCAGTCCGTATTTTTTAATTTTATTGTGGAAGTCGCTCTTCTGGAAAATATAATATTATTGGCAGGTCTTTATGGCTAGCCTGAATTTTTGACACATCGGGTCCAATTTTAAAAATAACCATCAAAATTATTTTCCCTAAACGTACTTTGCACATCTCCGATCGTTGAGCTTCTCTTTCGATCACATTTTTTGACTCCTCAAAAATCTCACTTTCTAATATCAAAGACACAATATTCCCTTGGTTACGAATAACCTCACAACACTTGGGTTCTGTCTGCTACCATCATTATAGGGGGAAAATGTTGCTTGTACAATAATGGAGGACTAAGCTGAGAGGTTTGAACCCACGACGCCTGAGTTAGAATGGACTGCTAGACTAAAATTTGAATTTGTTGCACGGAGAAAAATGCTCCTGTTAAAAAAGTGACAACATGCTAGATTCCTGATAAAATATTAGTCATTTAGAATATATCGAGGAAACGTGTTCTTTTCATGACGGAATGCTTCAATATAACTATGTCAGTATCAATATCAGTTCGAATAAAACGTTTGCTTTCGACTGATACTTTGTTACGAACTCTTTCAACTCAATCGTTATAGGTCCGGAATCCTATTTTTAACAGGCAAACGAATAGTTTGACCAGATTTTTAATAAGTCAACAGTATTTCATGTCAGTAAGTTTTCTCTGTGTGCCCTTCAACTCGAAAGAAGAGCGTCATTGGGTTGAAGAGCCTAATTCTTGACCTAGAAACTCTGGAGTGTTTTCTCGTTGAGAAAACAGCGGTGTAAAATTTGGCTTGGTTACTGACTCCAGAAGTTTAAGCAAGCTTTAATTATCATTCGGGACTCTCTCTTTATAACCAAAAAAATGCGGTAATAAAAGCAAAAAAAATACACCGTCTAAACACGATCGTCTGCGATGCAAATTTTGATTAAACGCATGTTGGTTTGGTATTAAAATTCGTATCACATCATTTTCAACCGATTCACGGTTTTTTGAGTAGGCTAAGGCTCCGTTATGTTTATATGTTTTATTAAATTAAAACCTTCAATGAATTGTTTGATATCAGATTTGCAGCTTTATATCAATAATAATTAGTTTGAAGTTTCGCATAAAGAATAGAAAAAAGTTTGGTAAGGTTCTGCCAATGAAAGCACAGATTAATTAATATCAAAATACGCTTACACGTAGTTAAATTAATGTATGGAGGTTAACGCTAGAAGTATCTTTATTAATACCGCACAACCGTTTGGAGCCAGTGAGACTACGGCATCCCCAATTGGGGTACCTATGCTCTGAAGCCGAAGATAGTGGGGAGAGGAAGGAAATAGGGAAGAGGAATGTAGGGAATACCAGGCTTTTCAGATTTTGAATGGTGGTCTTACAACAGGGCGGTACTGGGAGTATCTTCCACTCTGGAACGTGACACAAGTACACTATATATTATTTTAGATGCACAAATTGTGAAATGGTTCTATGGCAACTCAGGGCTGTGGCAAATCAACACACTGAATTTATTAATTTATTATTGGATCATTTCTATAGCGCGGTTTTCGTGAGAAAAGTATTAAGGGCGCTTAAGAACTTAATTTATACATTTAACCTATTCCCTTTCACATGGACTTACACTTATAACGACGATTTATTACTAGTTGGTTATAACGATAAATCAAAGGTTATAACGAAAATTAATAGCTAGTGACTTACAACTAAGACTTATAACTAGTTCAAACTATACATATCTTCATAACCGAGTGTGTATTTACACAATACTTCTTTAAGATGACTTACAACTATGACTTATAACTAGTGACTTCAAACTATACATATCTTCATAACCGAGTGTGTATTTACACAATACTTCTTTAAGATGACTAACAACTAAGACTTATAACTAGTGACTTCAAACTATACATACCTTCATAACCGAGTGTGTATTTACAAAATACTTATTTAAGATAACTCACAACTAAGGCTTAAAACTAGTGATTGACGGATGTATCGAACGCATTACGCAATGCTACCCAAAGGCCGCAAAGCAGCTGTCTGACCATGGGAGGATAAGAAAGCTGTATTTACCCGGCCGGCGAGTACTGAGCACAACGCGCGTCCGGACACAGTATTTACGTGGTATCCCCTCCCCGGCTGGAGAGCATTGGGCACATCGCAAGCAGTGGACCCAGTATTTACGTCGCATCCCCTCTCCTTTGCCCAAGCGAAGACAGGCCAAACAGTGAGCGGCAACGGCTAGCCAATCAGCGCAAAGCACGATAAACCTAGAAATATTTCTCTTTTCATATATAATTGCGCAAATTAATGTTAGATTTGCGTGAGTCTCGCCGCAACAATGCTAAATAAAAATATACAGGTTGAAAGGCTGGACTCGCGTCTATGTTGTAAAGTAATATTGAAATATGTAAACATTAATATTAAGTAGTTATAAGGATTTCCTCACACCAATGTCGGTCTGAGGACCCACTGATTCATATTGTACAATTTATTATAAAAACATTAAAAATGCTAGGGAAAAACAGTTTTCATGAGATGAAGCGGCGTAAAGAGTACTATTGAATAAATAATTTTAATATTGACTATTAAAGTCATATGAAAACACACGAAGCTGCACAAAGATGCACCTCGTTTACGCGGGGCGTTTCATACGCGCGCACACCGATGTGTGTACGCCCCCGCTAGTCCTATATATACCGCGCGTAAAGCGATCTCAAGTCTCTCTCTTCCGACATCTACTCTGACCGCTTCACTCTGGACTGCTTCTCCCGCTGGAACTACTACAACCGCCTTTGACTTCTGACCTCTCGCTTCCTTGGACTACCTACTGCTCTCTCCTTGGATACAAGACATCACAGCAACCGGAAAAGGCCCTGAACATAAAGCAGCTCACCGACTAGAAGATTCAGCACCCCTTATTTACAGTCAATGTAAAGGACTTGCGTCTGATACCGACGACTATCTTAGGTTTCCAGGTTACCAAAGGACTTACACCTCGAAGTTGGAAATGCGTGGAGATATGAATAGGGGAGAATTAGCAGAAAGGGGTATAGAAGTTGTGACCACGAAAGGCACGTAGGTATAATTAAAAGTAATGCCACATACTTCCGTTCCAGCATACATTCCTTTATACTTTTTGCAAGTCATTGACATTCGAATATTTGATTACATACTGTTCTTGTCCCGCTTGTCTGTCTCAAGTATTTGATTCTATTGATCTTGCCGTGTCTTCCTAGGGCGCCGACAATGTCTTCATCCATTTGCTTGAGTGTCTATCCTGACACTCCTATTTCGTTCATCCGCTCTACGTGCCCAAACCATCTGAGCGTTGCATCTTTATCGCTTGAATATTTGGATGCAGGATGCAGGATGCAGGATGCAGGATATGCAGCTATGAGTATACTTCCCAACTGAAGTCTGTTGGAGTAACGTTTGCCTTCTGCTTTGGGGTCTTTAACCTCAAAACAAATATTTCTTATTAAATAAGTGAAAGAAAAGAAAGAAGATTTTGCATCATTTTTTTAATTTTTTTAAAGTAAACATACGAGGTTTGTTCAAAAGAAAAGATGAATTTCGAATTTTTTCGAAAAGTATTTATTTATTCATCAATATCCGTTTTCTCCCCTTCAAAGTAATCTCCCTCAGATATAATGCACTTATGCCAGCGCTTCTTCCAATCCTCGAAGTACTTCTGGAATTTCTTTTTGGTATGGCTATCAGCTCGTTCTTCCATTCTGACTATATCTCATCATGTGGCAAAACGCTTTCCTTTCATTGGTCTCTTCAGTTTCGGGAATAGAAAAAAGTCGCAGGGAGCCAAATCTGGTGAATACGGTGGTTGAAGCACGATTACGGTGTTGTTTTTGGCCAAATAATCACGAACAAGCATTGATGTGTGAGCTGGTGCATTATCGTAATGCAAAATTCATCATTTGTTTTTCCACAATTTTGACAATAAACTTTGCTGCAACACGTTTATGCCCAAAAAATCCGAGAAAATTGCATGGCATGAGCCGATTGATATGCCAACATCCTCTGCAACTTCCCTAATAGTGATTAGCCGATTTTCCAAAACCATTTTCTTCACTGTTTCGATGTTTTCTTCGGTTGTTGACGTGGTTGCAACTCCAGGACGCTCATCGTCATTAACATCTTCTCGGCCTTCTGTAAAGCGCTTGTACAACTTATAAACCCTTTTTTGAGACAAAATAGACTCGCCAAAAGCCAAAGTCAACATTTTAAGTGCGTTGAAGCACTTTATTTCATTTTTAACGCAAAATTTAATACATATTCTTTGATCCATTTTTTTCAAAAGTAAAAAAATAGAAGAACACACAAAACGTGACTAACCTTTCCAGTTGTCAAAAACAAACCACTAATCCAAAATGGCTGATAATGCTAACATATGATAAACATATGTTTACCAAGAACAGTAAAATATACTCCTATAATCCAACGATACTAGGAATCACACAATTTCGACCGATTTAAATCTTTCTAAAAAAGTTTCTCATTAAATCTTTAAGCTTTTAAGTTTCCTAAAAAATATGTGTTATTTTTAAAAATAATATCTATGCATTTGTTATACCGAAACGTTAATAATATGAAATTGCATCGATTAAAAAAATTGCAAAGCTCCGAAAATTATTAAAAACACGTTTTGTTTTGTTATTTAATATTTTATAAATGCAACTAAACTATTTTTGCTCTATTTCAAACGAGTCGCGTTTTTAAAAAATATTTTCTCTTAATTATTATCGATTAGCGCGCTCCCTCTAACATTCGTATTTACATATCTCCATTTCAAGCCACATTTGAAAGCTTACTAAAGGGCCTTACGAGATGTATTTAATATATATATTTTTTTGAACTGAAACTTTTTTACGCGCGTCATTCATTTTCGATGACCGGAGTAAAACCGACTCATGACCGTCACGAAAAACAGTGATCATTTGGTGGTGGGGGTACGGGACGCCCACCACCGCTCACCGTTCACTGTCGCTCTCTCACCGTAATCGCTTACTGAGGTGAGGGAGCCACTGACGAATGTTCTCCTCTCTCTTCTCTCTTCTCTCTTTTCCTCTCTCTCTAGCCAACGACGCCACGCCAGGCATCAGCTGCTTGCTTCGTGTACTGCGCGGTGAGTGTAATACGAGTGAAATACGTAATTGATTGTGGTTTATTCGATTTGGAACAGAGTTATAGTGTCAAAAATGAGTAGTGACGAGATAGAAGTGAGAAAAACATTTGTGGCACAAGAATAATGAAATGAAAAGAAAGAGAGAAGAATACTAAAAGTTTCACTTCCGTCGTGCGTAGGCTTGCCACACACTGTATTTTTTTTAGTTTGACTGAGGTTTAAACCTTCTTCCCCAGGGACTGGAGTCAACCGCGCTAACAACTTAGCCGAATTCCGATTAGGTAGGACCAGTTAAGAATTTCAATGTTGTTAACAAAATGTCTGCCACCAATAACTAGTCGATCTGCCGAGTTTCAGCTCGATCAGAGTGAGTTCATTTCCACTTCCAAGAAACAAAAAGCTCCTCAAATTTTATAACACGAGATTCTTTCCTGATCAGATCAGATATTTGCTTTTTTATTTATATATTCATCTTTAATAATTTAATTACATGGGTGATGTGATGATGTGCCTGTCTCAATAGGAACTGGTGTGATGAGAGCAGCGTCAGTATGGTACCATGAAAAATGCATACTTATAAATTGATTTTGATAAAATCATTGATACTAGATCCAAGATTTGATGTCTGATACTTTCAACACATTCGTTCAGTTTGCAATCTTTTCAATGTTTCAAATGAGATATACACATTTAATTTTTTAATTTTACGTAAAAAAAATACTGTTTTAGAAACTAGATAGAATTATCTTTCCGGTGTACGCATTTGAAATAAACATTACTATTTCTAAATAATAAAATTTTAACATCGAACGTAAAAAATGTCAACAATTATTTTATGAGCAATAATTATTAGCCTGAAACACTCATCCACATTGAAAAATCTCCTGATAAAAGATACATGACACCAACGGGACTTGAACCCGTGTCCTTTCGATATTGATTATAAAATAATTGTTACCCTTTGTGCTATGCATAAAAAATCTTGTCTTAAACATTAGTTTACCAAAAAAATAATAAGTGAAAAATGTTGTCAAAAACGATAACCACTTTTTTATTTATTTTTTACTCCAATCGAAAGAAAAAAAGTGAGAGAACTCTACCTTTCAAAAACATATTCGTTTTTTTTAGAATTTATAAGTAAACTGTAATTTCAACTTTTATCTCATTCATCTAATAAAACATAAGACCAATAAAACCGATTGTTACCTTACAAAAAGCATATTTTAATAAAATAAATTAATGAACGCCATCTATGTTCACGTAGAATATAACGAGCGTCGCGTTTAACCTTAACCTAATTTTTTAAAATCACCTGTCATGACTTTATAACACTTTTTAAAGGTGTGTTAATTTTTCATTTTGATGAGTTATCCGGTTAACTTGTTAAGATAGGATAAAAATGATGCGACTTTGTATTTTTCATCTTTTCTATGTAGTTAGGCATGGGGATATATTATTTTATTTTATTATAAACTAGCTGTACCCCGCCACTATTGATGTGCCTCAGTCTGGCTGTGCAGAACAACAAACAATAGCGGCTGTTTATTTTACGTCCAAAGATGACACTATTTTACAAAATCTGGGGATTTGCTACAAAAAATGATTTCAGAAGTCCAAGTCATCCAAAATAGAGCCCTGCGAAATATTTTCAGTTTACCTTGGGACACAAATGTCAAAGACATCTACAGAAACACCCAAATACTTCCTTTTAATACCATTCCCACTTTTGAAATAACGAAAACTATATTACAAGTAATTCAACACTCGGCACATTCCAACACTACACTCTATTACAATTACGACGTACACCAACACAACACAAGAAATCACAACAAACTACATATCCCAAAAATCAAATCAACAAAATATGGACTAAGATCCCTAGAATACATAGCTCACACAAAATATGATCAACTACCCAACGAGATCAAATGTGCAAATCAATGTAAAAAGACCCAAACTAACACGCTCAAACTTCATCTTATTAATGACTATCTGAAATAATAATGTTGTGTATGTCCCATCATATGTCCATTTAATACATACAGCTATATGTTTCATGTAATGCGTATCATTCCCGCAATGAGTTTATTAACTCCTGGGAGTACAATGCTTTATATAATATACTATATTCTGTATTGCATACTTTTAATAAAAATAAAAAAAAATAAATAAAAAAAAATAGCAGGTTTTTCCATCAGATGTTTCTGTTTATCAAAAAAATCATATCCATATCTGTCACAGGTTCATCAAATTTCAACGTTCATTTTCAGGTTCTTTGAAAAAATTTTTCAAGTTCTGTTTTTATTTCAGTTCTGTCAAGTAACTAGCCTATAATGATATGATAACAGAACTTGGATAGGACTTTCACAGAAGCCGATAACGAACGTTGAAATTTGATGAATTGTTCAAATTCTCCGAAACAACCCGTCCTAACATTTTTTAATTATATAGATATTTAGTTTGAACTTAGATTTTGATATGTACATTACAATTTAAAAAAATGAACATTAACGTTTTCTATCGTTTAAAACTCTAAATAACTATACTGAATAAAATATCCAAAATGTGCATACAGTTCATTATCCTAGTTAGAAAAAAACAAACATTGATTTAAGACAATTTAGAAGCGGGAATGAGAAATATCCCTTATATCAATATATTATACGAGTAGTCACAGCAGAGCTGTTGTTGGCAGGATCTTAAAGTGTTGTTACAGTGTCCACCATGTTAAAATAATTGTTATTCCGTACCACGTGTGTATTGGTTGAAGTCTCAATCAATTTGCCTGTAACTCTAGTGGAATTAATGTCACTTTGCTTGTGTACCTATACGGGGAACGTGTGCTGACGGTGAAAAAATAAACCGATAGAAGTGTGTTGAGGCCGTGTCAGTGTGCCAGAATTATGGTCGATTTTATTTATGTTTAGTCGCTTTCTCACTCTCCCACATTTTGTCTACTTATGGTGAAAACACTTAGAGAATAGTATATAAAAAATTGTAAACTATTCTCTTTCCTAATCGATCATGGGGTATGGAATAGTCGTATGTGTAGGTGAAACACTGTTAGTCGTAGATTCATCGTCGGAAGCTCAAAAATTAATCATTAAAGTTCTACTCAAAGTCCCCACGGTAACAAGCACTGTAGATATATTCAATAAATTTACAAAATCCATTTGAAACTCGTGTTTAAAAAAAACAAGTAAATATTACTAAAATAAACCAAACACGCGGTTTACAAATATACAAAGATCTACCTGACAAAACAAAACAATTTAAAAAATATACAATGATCTACCTGACAAAACAAGATAATTAAAAATCCCGTTTTTAACAGTTGGTACATACAAGCAATTTGAAGAGATTCTTAACAAATTGTCAGTAGTCTATCCGTGTTGAGTCATTGACATTATATTGTTTGTACAGAGATGTGCTTTATTTCAAATAAATCCATTTCAAATAGAATTTTTTTTTGTGAAAACCCATTTTGCATTCTCAAATGGAAAAGTTTTGACCCATTTCCATTTTGCATTTCAAATGCTTTTGGGTACCCATTTTGCACATCTCTGGTTTTGTAGAAGATTTCGATTCATGAAAAGTTTGTTTTAAAAAATTCTGATGAATCTAATGCGGCAGTGTCATTTAAAAATAAATGTATCCATACTTTAGAGAAAACTACATTACGATTAAAAAAATGTAGTTACTTACGAATAGAACAGAACCTAAATAGAACCTTCACAAAATTTGATAATCAACTACGAAATTTGATAACTTGTTCAAATTCTCTGAAACAACCCATCAGTGTGCAATTTGTTTTCATACATATTACCCAATTATTATTCTCGGAAAATATAACTCAACACAGGTTCCATGATAACTCAACACAGTGACAATTCAACACACATTTAAAAAGTGATATAAAGACCTTAGAAACGATGAAAAAAAAATTTAAACTTAACCTAACCTAACCTACATAACCCAGTTAGAAATTTTTTGTTTTATCACTTTTCATGACTTTATATAAATTTTTAAAGATTTTTTATTTTTTTTATTTTTTTATTTTTATTTTTTTAATTTTTTTATTAAATTTTTTTTATTTTTTTAATTTATTTTTTTATTTAACAAAATAGGTAGACCAAAAAAGCTGTCACATGCCAGCATGTGATGAATTATCATTTTGATGATTTATCCGGTCACCAGTTAAACAATAATTTGTTTTTTTAGAGGGATTTCTATCGACAACATAAGAGGAATCCATTTAAAAATTTACAAAAAAAAAAACTTTTATATTTTTTTACCTATTAACTATAAATATTTTAAAATGCTTTCTACTCACTTGTAATTATTTGTTAAACTTGATTAGGCAAACAAATGGGCATCAAATAAGTAAGTATGTATTTAAAAAAAATCGTGGGTACATCTTTGTCATAAGAAGATTTTTGTAATTTCTACACCTAATGAAAATTCATTTAAAAATTGATTACAATGTAAAAACGGATCACATGATACGCGCTTTGTCTTGTCTGTACGGTGTTCCTGGACTTTTCGGGGTTGCTTATCACGTGTCCCGCTAGACTATATCCAGTGGCAACGTGTGGTGGAATATTTTTGTTGTTTAATTTAAATTGAAAAAAAAAAATTCATCCTCCGAATTTTCATGATACCATGTACAATTTTTACTCTAAATATGCTCAAGAATCGTTGGTAAAATCCCCCGGGTACGTGCAGATATACCTTGTATAGAAGTCATAATTTGACTATGTTTAATTGTTTTTGTTGTAATTGTTTTGGCAAAATCCAAAACCGAATAATTTCGTCCATTTGTACGTATAAAAACTCAATTATTTCAAGAAAGGCATACGAAAGGCGGAATATACAATTAGTCCAAAGTGGTCCAAAGAAACGTCACTATCATATTTTCATGCATTTCATATTATTGAAAAGCTCAGTCAAAGTTCACCAAGTCAAAGTTAGTCATCTAGTCAATGTAAGGCTTGCTTGAATAATAAAGTAGATGCAGCAGATTTTCGTATCGGATTAAATAATAAACGGTTAAAAAAAATAAAAACTATTCGTGTTGCGCATGTACGGGCGTCAATAAAAAAATAATATTAATTATTGTATAAAATTGTTAATTTAAAATTTGACTGCCCCGGCGCAATAAATTTGCTAAAATATTAACTTGCTTACATTTTTTTCTTATTCTATTTCCTTTGGCAATTCACCAAATATCTTAATTGCTCCGTACATTAAGGACTACTCACTCTTGGTTTTTTTCTGATGGGGAATCTTCTTTCATTTCCTCGTCTCATGTTTATGATGCAGCTTTTCATTTTTTCTTAGAAATTCAATTGATATGTGCGTATTATTTTTTTGTAGATTAAAAATAAAGTATTGAAGTAAATAATTTATTGGTTGTCACAACTATATACCCAAAATTACAATTTTTTTTAATATTGCTGCCACCCCTTACAAAAATATGAACGTCACAAAAATCTTCGTAAAATCCATATAAATAATTAAAGATTCACCTGTCGTGCACATCCTCAGACCGTTTTCTCACGCGGGTTTTTCAGAAGAAAGAAACTAAATCAATAAACCCACTTTATAAGTGGACAACAGTACCACACGTAACCTCTAGATGGTTTATTAATTGATTCTTACATGTCCTCAGCGGGTACTTTACGCTGTGGTTCCTTGTATTGGACGTAAAACAGTCAGTTGGGGGAGTCAGGTGCCCATTCTCACGTTGGGTGTATTTTGGGTAAGTGGGCGGTTGACACCCCCTGAATAATAACCATCAAGGATGCAGGATGTGTTAAGAGTGATTTGTGTTTTACCTTGAATTAGTGGCAAAATCGTTTAACTTCCATAGATATTTAAACGTTTCTACCTTTGCTTTTACTCCGACTCAAGAAATTTGTTCTAGATG
This sequence comes from Hesperophylax consimilis, assembly GCF_061612785.1. Taxonomy (NCBI): domain Eukaryota; kingdom Metazoa; phylum Arthropoda; class Insecta; order Trichoptera; family Limnephilidae; genus Hesperophylax; species Hesperophylax consimilis. The sequence continues at coordinate 9,542,614 of NC_142857.1, forward strand.
TAAAGTTTTTATTAGATGATCTCCACGGTCGTACTTTCAAGATCCTCAACTACGAATCCAGAGGTCTCAGTTTCAGATCCTGTAATCGCAATATATATTGCGATTATTGCGATATATATATATTTTATATTTTTTTATTTAGTAAAAGATTATACATTTATATACATTATTTAAGAAATGTTTTGACTGCCCAACTAGGAGGATTCCCGTTTTAGGACAGTCAAATTAGGATGAGTATTAACATTTTGATAAGTTGTTTGATAAGTATAGTATTAAAATATTAATGGAATAATAGGTATTTGTACTTTTAACTGGGGCCTAAACCTACTAACATGTTTGTATAAATATGAATAACAAAGAGAAGAAATACCATAAAATAAAATATTACATTAAACATAAGATTAACTACTGCTTGGGTAGCATTCTAATTTAAAAGTACTAGGTAGGTACATATATACACATAATGATAAAGATTATTACATAAAGGTATCTTTTACTGTTTTGTTGGAGTTTTTGTTGTTGTTTTTGGTTTGTGTTTGATTTCATTTTTTGTGTAGTAAAAGTTCACTCTCCTTTCTACCTAATTGATGAAACCAATTAGTGGTCAATTTATGAAGAATAGTTGTGTTTTCCTTTTTCCAAGCATCAGGCATGAAGTTGTATAGTTTTGGACCTAAGAATGAGAAGTGTCTTTGAGCGAGAGATGTTATAGTTGTGAGTGGTACAATTGGATTTCTCCGTGAGTGGCGGGTGTCGTGAGAGTGGTTAATAGATGGGTAGAGGTGGCGTTTTTGATGGGTGTTTAAAATTAATTTTCTCATGTATAGTTGTCTAACATCCAGAACTCGGAATTCTTCAAATAGTGCATCGCTATGATATCTAAATGGTTTTTTGAGGATTACCCTTAGTAGTGATTTTTGAGCTTTTGCTAATTTGTCCAAAACAGTTTTTGCACATTTTAGCGTGCTATTTCTTATTTATTTATTCTTTATTATATTCTATTGACGTTATTCAGTTTACATAATAAGTACCAGAAATTTAAAAAAAATGTTAATAATCAGTAACTGTATGGGTTAGTAGATACTAGTTTTTTGTGAACACCTCACTAGGAAAACCTCTGCTGAGGTGTTCGCATATTTATTAAATTATTTATTCATGGAAAAAATGAGCATTGGTGGTTTATTAAAATCCGGTTAAAAACGGTATTGTTGGCCATTTCCTGTCAAAGTTTTAGTATATTCCTAATATATCGGAATACGGGTTCATGCACCTGCGTTTGCTCAAATAGTATATAAAGACGAAATGCGAAAATATAACTATTTTATGACCACGTGTTCTGAGATCGCCATAATATATTCCCTTTTTACTAAAAGTTTAACAGGAAACCTATTAATTCATTCGTTAAAGGCCTGCTGTCTGGACCTGCCATTTTCGCTTATCGCGTTTAGTTGCTAACTTCACTTTTCTTAAGATGACATTTTTTTTTTCATTGACCCGGTCTGATTTGAATACGTCTTGAAATATGGCCAATTTGATTATGCGTTCCGTATTTGCTTTGGTAAATCGATATTTCGATTTAAAATATTCCTCTGATAGTGTTGCCGATAGGTACTTTTTACATGTTCATTGCGCGACCGATCGATATTGGTCAAATCAACCCCATTATACGACAGTAACACGTCCCTAATCCCGGGGGTAGGGCGGTTTAAAAATCTGTCATCCACTAATAAGTCCAATCTTGCAGTAATAAGGCTGCTTTACTTTAGCTTAGTGCGTAGCATTCTCGAGAGTGGATCTCAGGTATGGGGGCCAGAGGACACTGTCTATGTACTAATGGTCGAGAAGATACAAAATAAGTTTTTACGATACCTCTACATGAGAGAGTTTGGTTATTATCAATGGCTGTTTCCAACAGCATTTACCTCGGGAATGCTGGGTGTATGCAGCCTTAGTTCCAGAAGGGATGTTGCATTACTCCTGATGGCGTAAAAGCTTCAAAACGGTTTAGTATCAATACCAGACATTCTGGATAAAATAGGATTCCGCCAACACAGGATTTGATTCTTCCTAGGTGCAGAACTAACTTACCAATGGTGATGCCCTTGGGAAGAATAACTAGGTTAATTAACTGCCTCGCAGGAAATGTGGATATTTTCCACACGTCCTACAACGTATTTAAACGAATTAAAGACTTAACATTGTAAACCTACATTTGAAACCTTTTTTTTTGTCCCTCTTGTAAATGTATTTACTATTCACTTTTTTGTTATCTTTAATTACCGATATTGCAATGTACTGGTATATACTGTTTTTGCAAATAGATAAATACTGCAGCATTACGGCCGGTATACGCATGCGCGTGATTATGAGTAAAGTTTTCTACTAACCTGTTCTTATCCCTCCGTATGATAATACGGAGGGATAAGGATCTTACTCATTATCTTACGGAGGGATCTTACTCATTATAGATATATAATGAGTAAGATGGATTAAGTATACGATAATCCATATTCCCACTGGCGCTGAGAAGTTAGTACTATTAAAAACATAAAAAAAGTTCAATGTCTGTTTTTAATGTAGAAAAATTTGCAATGTAAAGTGTCGTTTTTATTGGTTTTACCATCACCGTGTGCAATCACCTCGCTCAATTACCAATTCAAATTATTCTCAAAACAATATTTAACGACAACGATTTCATTAGGTTCTTACACTGCCATGTAATCGTCTGGCCCAATAATAAACATGATTAATATGCGGGCGGAGAACGAACAAACATAAGAACGTGTCACTTAGAATGGCTTTGTACGGATACGTGGTCGGGTTCAGACCGTATGCGCGTGTTACACCGTCTCATCATAAAATGGACATTAAACATTTGCTTTCGGATGACCGGATCGAGTGTAGAATCACAAATAAACTATTAAAATATGAGGAGCTGTTCAAAATCTCGAGAAGAGATTATATAAACGTTTCTTTATCTTCAAAATAATAAACAACATTTTTATAGCGGAATTACTTATTGAGTAAAACCTCAACGTTGTAGGGTGATTGAATAACTCACCAAAATGACAATTTAACACACCCTTAAAAAGAGGTATAAAGTCAGGAACTTAATTGAAAGTGGTTACGTAGGTTAGGTTTATGCGTTATTTTTCATCGTTTTTAATGATTTCATATCACTTTTCAAAGTGCTGAATTTTCAATTTATTTAGTTATCGCTGAACCGAGGTTCTGGCCTTGACAAGGCAGAGTTCTGATCAGTGCGCTAATTGAGTTCAATTCCCTGATACGACTAAATCTTTTGCTGTCTTTTCACATTTTTCTGTTGAGAGTGGTTAAAATTGTCTTAACACGCATATATTCCAAGATTCAGCCGGTAAATGCGACGGGCCTTGATAATAAACAAGACAACTTATAACATTCTTCTGCAATACATACGCAACCAACTATCAAACACACTCACTAACCAGTAAGATGGATGATCTGGGCAAGTGTAATCTATACAAGCATTTTGCTGAATCTTACAAATTTCAGTAGCGTTGGTAATGTAGTTTTAATGATTTGTCCTGTATGTAGTATTGTTTTAGTTTCTATATTATTTTATGTTACTTTTACACGTTTTACTAATTTTGTTTTATATTCAGTTTATCAGTTTACTGTTATAATATACTTTAATTTTTTTTTGTATAGTTGTTGATGGCTCCCTAGATATATTCTGTTTTTAAAATCCATGTATAAGCCCAGCTGGGCGTAAAAACAAATAAAATAAAATAAAAAAATATAAACAAGTTTCATTTTTTACACAACTGACAAACAACCGTTTACCATACATAAATGGCTATTAGTAAAAACACTTATTAGTAAAGGGTACGTATAAATATCTTAAGAAGGATAGGTTGACACTGCAGACATCAAAAGCGAGTGGTTCACAAAGGTTAGGAAAACTGTACATACCCCGAGGAAAACGAACGTAAAAGAGATATTAAATTAAATTAGTGTCCTTTACATTAATTATTATTAGGGATCTGAAAATTTCGCATTATTTTTTGTGAAATGATGTGTTATACTTGGCAAAATTTGTGTTATTTTTTTCAGAATTTCGTTATTTTGCTACAAAAATTATGCTGTGTTTCTCACATTTTATTCAACAAAGAAAATTAAGAAGGAATTGTTTATTCAAATGTATTTATTAAATAAAAAAAAATATAGTTCGCCGCGTTTTCGACTTAACGGTAGATGCGTTCCATGTCACTTATCATGCTTGTCAAAACCATAAACAAAAAATATTAGTTTTCTTTTTTATATATTGATGTATTTCACCTTGAGGTGATTTCTCACGAAAACGGCGCTATATAAATTAGCCAAATATTATTATTATAGGCCTTTGCATTATTCGCGTAAACCTTGCGAATGTCGCGTAAAAATTCAGGTTATTGCGAACACGAAATTTCAGGTCCCTAGTTATTATATGAACGAACTTTACCTTTATGGATGGCTCCCATCTGTCGTTAATCTGTTGTTAATTGGTCAAAATTATATTTGTCTTTTTCCAAATTTCCAAAAAGTCAAAATTTTCATCAAACACCAAATTTTAAGGCGGAAGTAAAATTATTTAAAAATATTTCATCTCGAAACCTTCAGAACGACCTCTGAATATACTTCAGTATTCATCATATATCTCCGGTACTAAATCTAAAATTTCACACGGTCCCCGCTAATCTGTTTTGGAAAATTTTCTGTCGCGTGGGACCCGAATGGAAGCATTATAATATATGTTGGCTGCTAGGTGTCTTTTACGTGGTTTTAAGAGGACCACGGAAGAGATAAATGCGATTTTTGACCTCTGACGTAAGAACAGCACTAATAATTATAATATATTGCGCTGTTTTCTTGAGAAAATCACCACAAGGGCGCGTTAAAACTAAATTTATATATATACAAACCAAAGATATTAGAAGAACGAGATGTGCTATGCGCAGTTCGTACTGAGTGGAATTGTTTTGCCGAGTGTCGCCGGTTTTGTTCACCAATACTACTGCACACCTTCGCTTGCGCTAAGGTATCCGCACTAATACATAGAACAGATTTCTGTGCGTACACGTCCCGATACCGTTCAAAGTACCCTAATTAGGTAGTACTCCGGCTACGATCCGGCGGCCAACATAGCATATCTCGTTCTTCTAATATCTTTGATACAAACCTTCCGGAAGAAAATCTCTAAAAACCCTATCAAAATCCGTTGCGCAATTTAGAAGAACTAAGCGCACAAACGGACAGACGCGGATAACGACTTTATTTAGTATTAGCTGACATGTACCTGGCGTTGTTGGGGATTATCCTTAGATACTTTTCTGTAGGCTTTTTTAAGATATACAATTCCGTTTTAAATTATGTTGATGTATCTTATAAGATTTAGCCAGCGTTGGCAATTATTATTTTTTAATGATAAACCAATGTTTATAAGACAAGTTTTTATGTATAGCATAAAGGATAACACATAATTATAAGCAATAATTAGTCGCCTGAAATATCAATACAAATTGAAAATATTTCACCAATAAATAAAGATATTATATGTCTCGACGCCATCTAGTGAGAAATTTAGCACTAAAAAAGCTTTTCCCACAAAAATAAAGTTGGTTGTTTACAGGTGGAAAAAATATAAAAAGCAGTAGGTAATTGTTGATTGAGGTACTAGTACATATTGAATCATTTGGCGGGTTGGAAATAAGCCGACGTAGCTCAGTGGATACAGAGCACCTGACCGGACATCAGAAGGCACAGCTTCAATTCCTGTTGGCGGCATTTATTTTTATTCGGGAGATATTTTTAATTTGTATTGATATTTCAGGCGACTAATTATTGCTTTTAATTATTTGTTTTCACGACCTGATTATAAAACATCGACTTTTGTCTTCTTTGTATTATTGTAATATGCACGTATTATCTATATAAACCTTCCGGAAGAAATTCTCTGAATTATAATGAAAACCCTATCAAAATCCGTTGCTTAGTTTAAAAGAACTAAGCGCACAAACAGTCAGAAGCGGATAGCGACTTTATTTTATACTAGAAACTATTTAGAGATACATAACCTAATCCTATCACAGACTTATAAATAATATTTAAAGACAATATTAGAAACTGTCAAATAAAATTTGAATCAAAAAAATCGTTTCAGAAAAATAAATGTATATCTAGAAATGATGAATTCTTATTTTTTCTCTTACAAATTTTCGTTTGACAGTCGCTTATATTATTATGTGAAATTCGCGTGTGTATAATTTCATTCCTGACGCCTTATACTATACTATGTAGTAATCGATGCTTTAAAACCCATTTTATATTACTTAAACTAATTATTATAATATGTCAATCAAATATTACATGTACAGTGGACATAATATATTCCCATGAATGTTGTGTGACATCAAAAACAAAACCAGAACCCTACTTGATTGGAAGAATGCATTCCTCTTTATAATTCTTTGCAGCCACAATATAAAGAGTAACACAAACAGTACCGAATACATCAAACGAATCATTCGGTACTCTATCACCTGATATCGCGGATCATCTGACGATTAGGAATAATGGCGGCCGAGGACCGATTCAAAAGGATGCCGAAAGCCGAAAGGACATGCGGATGCTGGGCGTGAGAACTAACTAGTACTGATCTGCCAAGGAGTAATATTATTCAAATGGTCTGCCGGACACCAGTTTATGTATTTTTCGTTTGACTTACATGTCGGCAATTTTGTGAAGCACATTGCAAAATATATTACCGTTTTTTTTAAATACTCAAAACGGTACAATTTTAATCAAGGATTTAGTGGTCGCGAATAAGATGACGTCACGTAGTGGTCGACCTCGTCCTCAACGACATGTTCGGCGGTTCCTATGACGTCAGAGCCGAACCCGATCGTTCAGATTTGTTAGTTTATTGTTAATTTTTCAATATTTTATAGAACTATTATTATCAACTTAATGTTTTCATAAGGAAATATTTTCTTATGTCAGGCTTTGTTTAAAATCTTGAAAACTGTCCAAATGAAGTGTTAGTGGCACCATCAGATTGTGATCGGATGAGATGTGACGGATTCTATGTCGTCAGAGCCGAAGTGTTCAGATTCGAAGTAGTTGAATCGACGATGATGAGAACGCTAGTGTATTAAAAATCTAGAAAAGAGCGGTGTCCCGGAAAGACAAGGGTCCTGGGTTCGAGTTCTAGATGTGACCATATCCTTTTCTGATTTTTCGGTTTCAGATTTTCGTTTAGAAATCGCTAATATTGTCTTCAATAATTAAATATAAAAATCTATTTAAATTATTGGTAATCATGTAAATTCATGATAATATCGGAACACGTGTTCATCCACCTGCGTTTGTATAAATAAAATATCATAACTAGACATCGGATTATATGCATTTGCATATTTGCATATGCAAATGCATATAACTCTCTAATTACGACGTTAATGCATATTTCAGCTTTTTTCCCAAATCGTGCATATTTCGTTTAGTAGCGGAAGGTATCATCTACGTATAGGGAGCGATATATAGTGAATTTGATAGTTGGAAAACTAACAAAAGAGCCCTCTATTCTCCACTTGGTTCCCTGTAAAATCCTAGAAAAAACAAATCATTCAACTGTTGCTCGTTTCATAAATGATTCCATAAGATCTTGGTTTCCCGATTGTTCTGTGGATGAAAAAATCTGCATGTTTGTTTCTGATGCTGCGCCATACATGGTGAAAGCTGGCCAAGCCTTTTTATCCAAATTTACTACACATTAGCTGCTTAGCTCACGGGTTTCATCGCCTTGCAGAAGAGATACGGCAAGAGTATGGGAATTTTAATAAATTGATCTATATTAATCTCCGTCGCGTGTGCAGTCTTATAAAGAGCAATTGCCAAATCTAGCATTGCCGCCAGAACCCATAATTACTCGATGGGGTACTTGGCTAAAGGCAGCATTATTCTATGCTGAAAATTTTGAGGTCGTAAAACAAGTAGTTGGGCAATTTGACAGTTCTGAGGCCATTGCAATTCATTCAAGCAAGCTAGCATTTGAAGACGCATCCATTAAACAGAATATCGCCCTCATCTCAACACATTTCCACAAGTTACCAGATACCATAAAAAAATTGGAAACAAAAAACCTTCCTCTAATTAAAGCAATAGAAATACTGGAAACAATGATCGAACTCGCCAAAGCCCTTCCTAATTCAATATCAGAAAAGATTCGTAAAAAGTTAGACCCTATTTTGCTAAACCCGAGTCTTGAAGATATGAAGAACAGATATCCCTGCCTAAACAGATATCTCGAGAAATGGCGCCAAATTTTAAATTTTGTCCAATGACGTCAGTTGACGTAGAGAGGTCGTTTTCGGCGTACAAATTAATACTGGGTGACAAACGTCACAAATTTGAGCTCGAAAATTTGGAAAAATACTTAGTTGTATATTGACACAAAAACTATGCATAATTTTAAGAATATTTCGCTGTTTTTGTACGGTCTTTAATTAAAATATATAAAAATATAAATGGTTTTTTGATTTTGCATTGTGCATATTTTGGGCAAATCAAGAGTTTTTCGTGCATATTTCGGCCTTTTTTAGTGCATATTTGCATGCATATTTTGGCACTTTGTTAGTGCATATAATCCGATGTCTAATCATAACGAAACAAAACATGGTAATTTTACTTAAAGTTTATCAGGATACCTATCAATTCATTCGATAATGGCCTACAATACTGTTTTTAACAGGAATACAAATAATTTGAAGAGATTCATAAAAAGTTTTTTGTAGTGTTGTTAACGACAACATCTATAAAAGAGCTTTTTAAGTAATTTTGCAAAAGCACACTGTCTTAGTGAACCCATGGATTCTGCACACAGAGGAAAGTATACACCGAGTAGGTACCGGACCGTCGGCGAAGTTCAAAGCCAGAGCTCCGTGCAGACGACGTGTGCTCGTACTACGTGGCAAGGTACCAGGTACCTTCCCGGTGCCTATTCGGTATTCGCGTTAATTGATTTCGTATGAACGTACCCGCGGTAAAAATAATTATTTTAATTAAAGCCTCAGGCGAATTGTCACTGTGTGAGTTATACGCAGAGTAGATGAACGATGAAAAGCGAATGGACTGCATTGTGTTAAAGATATTTTAAATGCTTACGTATTTGTAGATAATTTTAGATTTTTTGTAGTTTATTAAACATTCAGTAGATAATTTGTCTGGAGTTTAAATAAATTCGATTATTCTAGATATTTGACTTCCTGGAAAATGTTATAGTCAGTGAATAGGGTGAAACGATGACTACACGGAGAAAACTCTTGTCAAATTATTCGTATTCCTGTTAAAAACGGGACTGTAGGCCTTTAGCGAATGAATTTACAGATTTCCCAACAAAGTATCAGTGTCTTGTGGGACGGCGGAACACGTATTCATAAAAATACTAATATTGTCGCATTTGGTCGTTATAGTTATCAGGAAAAGAACACCTGCATGAGCACGTGTTCCGATATATTCAGAATGGACTCTTGGATGGAATATTTGATCAGGAAATGGATTATCATCACGTGTTTAACAGGATTTCAATAAATCAAACATACTTATTTTTCTCTGTGTACCTTTGTGAAGAGTTGTAAGCTTCTTGGGGACCTCTACTTATCTGTACTTTTTAAAGCAAAACAATGTATAGAATCAATTTTATTAATATATCGATAATTGATTTTAGTTTGTTACTTGGGGGGAGGGTTTCTGACATAATAAAGAAAAAATAATTAAACGTAGTTAATTATTTCAGTTGATTCGGCTATAATGTAACTAACGCGTAATTTGCTTATCAATTAAACAAAAACAAATTGCGTGATTTCAGAACTATAAAGAAGATATGTACCTAGATGCAGTCAGAAAACTATTTTATTTAATTTGTTAAGTAATTCTATGTTTAAATTATGTATTTTTTGTTTAAAAAATTATGACAGAAAAGTCAACAAAAATATAATTACACTATAAAAAAAATTGACTATATTTGTTTTTGATAGTGAGGAAAAAAAACCTTACAATTATAATATCCCGTTATTTTCCATAAGTCGGCGCTAGTATCTTTTATTTGCATTACGTTATCATCACATTTTTTAAAGGACTGCAATCCCTGGGGTCATCAAGGGTCCCTTTCTTGATCGTACTCATTACGCTTACATTAGACTTGCACTCTTTTTGGATCTCCACATTTCTCACACGATCATACATGGTTTTATCACACAGACGCCTCAGGGATCTCATTTCAACAGCATTCAGTCTACTTTTATCCTTTCTCTACCAGTTCCATGCCTCACTTCCGTACATCAGGGTAGGTACCAGCACTTCATTGTGGACTGCTAGCTTCGCTTCTTTGGACATTTTTTGCAAGCGCCAACTGCGTTTAGTCCTCCATTAATGAAGTTACTTGCATTTACTCTTCTTTCTATATCTCTGTTAGCCTTCCCATCTCTCGTAAACATATTCCCTAAATACATAAACTCATCCACCTGCTCAAAGTATTCCTCATTCACAACTATATTGCATACTGTTTTCGTACTCTCTCTTTCAAACACCATGACTTTAGACTTACTTACATTCATCATTAATCCATCCTTCATACATAGTTCGTTCATCCTAGACAAGAGAGACTGTAGATCTTCCTTTCTGTTCAACATCAGAACCGTATCAAAAATCGCTCTTTTAATAATTCAAACACATAAGGATACAACATTCTTTTGTGCATAAAAACAGCAAGTGTCCATTTATTGATAAAATAATCGATCTACCGGTGATAAACATCGCCGCCACTAGCGGCCGATAAACGAATCAGGTTTTTGAATATTTGAAATTCGACCGTGTGGGCGTTCCATTTGACAGCCGGCGGAAAATGGCGCTCACGTCTCAAAACAAATAACGACAGACGAATAATACTATCCGGTTTCATTTGTCTCTGACATACGCGGCCAGAATTGCCCGGATTTGGTGGGTGATGAATTATTTTACGTAGGGAACGTTGAAAAAAGAACCAGCGATTTAAAAAACAATAGATGAGCTATCAGATTTAACAAATCGACTAACTTGGGTAATATATTGAGAGGTGGGTAGGGGTAGGTACCGCTTCTCTGAGAACCGTTAATTGGAAAACAAACACCTCTGTCATTGGTCTTCCCAAGTGGTTCGCTACGTTTGGTGACTTAGCATGGGTGCCCGAGTTCACGTGCGGAGAAAACTTACTGCTATGAAATATTGTTCATTTATTAAAAATCTGGTCAAATTATTCGTTTTCCTGTTAAAAACGGGACTGGAGGCCTGTAACGAATGAATTGACAATTTTCACAAGAAATTTTCACTAAAGCGTGAATATGTTATGAGGAAGTCGGAACACGTGTTCTTTAAAGCAATAATATTTTAGAATCTCGTCCATTAGATTTATTCGGACAAGGCTATCTGCGTGAACAGGTGTTCAGGTATATTCTGAATAACTAATATTTAATTATGAAATGGTCATACAGTCTCATTTTTAACAGTACTTTGATTTTTAAAATAAGAAAGGGACACTTAGATGGTTTGGGCACGTAGAGCGAATGAGTAAAGATCGGAATGTAAGAAGGATATATGATGCAAATGCAAATGGTAGCAGAAGTCGGGGACGCCCGAGGGAGACATGGGACAGGAGCTCTACGATTAAGCGAATGAGATACTCGAGTCGGGCCATATCAATAGTCAGAATAATAGAAGAGTATGTATGATACGATGTATGAATGTGAATGAGGCAAGGAGTGTGTGTCACTACCGAGTTGTTTGGCGGTCCGTCCTCTCTGCCTATCCCTGCGTGGAAACGGCGTGATGGTTAGTTAATTAGTTTTTGATTGTGTAATGTATTGATTTATGTATAAAAATATTGAACACATTCCAAAAATCACAGATGTGAAATATAACCAAATAAATTTTTATAGCTAGGCATGTACGTCGAATGTAAATACCGTTCTATAGTCCCGACATCCTCGAGTCTGTGGATCTATGGAAAACCTAATTGATCAGTGGATCTATGAAAACCTAATTAATCAGTGGATCTATGGAAAACCTAATTGATCAGTGGATCTATGAAAACTTAATTGATCAGTGGATCTATGAAAACCTAATTGATCAGTGGACCTGTAGTGGTACGCCACTACTTGACTCGAACGTTATTCTAGAAGTTTCCAAACAAGCTTCTTGGATTTTCTTTTTTTTTTAAATATTTTTTTCTGTTGCAACTGGAATGTTCTAGAATTTTATTTTATTTTCCACCTAGATAAGCGACAACGTGAACGAAATGGTCAGTACAGTATCAGCAACCGCGACATCGAGATCGAATTATTTTGCCTACGTGACGCGCTTCGGAACATTCTCGAACCTTCCTTTCGTAAATCATTTTGCTGTATTTTCTACGTTTATTTATTGTTGTCGGATGTATTAATGATGTCGCTTCAGCCAAATTTCGTAGTTATTTATTAATAAAAAGAATACCGAACATAACTACAGATCTATGGAGAACCTAATCGATCAGTGGATCTATGAAAAACCTAATTGGGGTGTGAAGTAAAGCCGAAGGGAGTGGGGGAGCAAAAAAACATGGGAAAGGGCTGTAAGAAAATATTGAATAATTCAAATCTAGTCACGAAACACGGCTAAAGACATTTTATGCAACATTTAAACTACCACAGTAACATAAAATTATTTAGATCTATCTGGTTCTTCTAGATTGGGTAGTTTTTTGTAGATTTAAAGGCCAATCCGTGTACTCTTTATCAATGGTAGAATCCAACGTCGGCGAATTTCCTCAGTTGTTATTTCAATAGTTAGAAGTAAAAAATATAATGCACGCACGCATCGCAAAACGAGATATTCAAATGCGAATTTTAGCGGGTTATCAAAGGTATTTTTTACAGTGATATCCTTATGCATTCATGATTCGCCGATAGCCAAGGGGCGGATTGGGAATAGCGATATTGACGGGTCGATCAAATAATCGGTTAGTGTAACCAAAAAATTGATGGCGTCCGTGGTGGAGGGGTAAGGCCCTCGACTAGCAATACGAAGGTCGCGGGTTCTATTCTCGGCATAAGCAATTCAATTTAAATCCGTGTTATTCCACAATTTATTAATTTAAAAACAATATATTGTATACTTGCAGTAAGTTGCAGAGTGGAAGATTTTCTCAACATCGCCCTGTTGTAAGACCACCATTCAGAATTGAAAAGTTGCTTGAAATGGCTTTAGCCGTGTTTGGTGACCAGATCTGAATTTACAGGAACTCCTCCACCTTACTCTTTCCCATCTACTTTCCTTCCCCACTACCTTAAGCCTCACAACATTCCCTAATCAGATATTTCGTAGATAAAATAAAATAAATAAATATTCGATAAAATAAATAAGATTGAGAAAATAGTGTTTATTTCGATTTTTTTATAGTTCGTGTTTTATTGGCACTTCTAATTTTACTGCTATTTTAAATCAGTACGAACCACCAGGAATATTTTAAAACGGACAAAAAAAGTTACAACTTTCAGTTTAACACAAAAAGATGTGGAATTCGAATTCTGTTAATATTTACTTCGATTATACTTATACTTGTACTACAATTATACTTATACTTGTACTACAATTATACTTAAACCTCGATTATAATTAAACTTCCATTAAACTTATACTTCGATTATACTTACACTTCTATTATACTTAGATATTCCTCGATTATACATATACTTCGATTATACTTATGCTTCGATTTTACCTATACTTCGATTATACATATAATTCGATTATACTTATACTTCGATTATACATATAATTCGATTATACTTATACTTCGATTATACATATAATTCGATTATACTTATACTTCGATTATACATATAATTCGATTATACTTATACTTCGATTATACATATAATTCGATTATACTTATATTTGAAAGTAAATTATTTTGAAAAGAAATTGTAAAAAAATGATGTGGGATTAGTCTTGAATTGTGGGCTTGAAGAAATGGGAAAAAATTACCAATAAATAAATATTTCTGGATGTCAAAACCACCCCTGATGAAGTAATGGAACCTATCATTCATAAATATGTACGTGAAAGAAATCTTCACATAAAAAAATCAGAAAAAACGGCGGAAATTGGTAGTATAAAATAATTTTACTTCTAGACAAGGGCGGCATTGTCTTTACAATGTCTTTTAAGTCCAGACAATGCACTAGCAAAAACACTTCCGTTATATTGGGCTAAATTTGCATTATTCAATAGAATAATTTAATATTTATTTCAAACTGAATGTTTGTACTGTCCAGGCAGTTTTGTGTAGGTACCAACATCTTTTTTATGAAGACCACACAAGGTTTTGTTTGTCAAAATCGTAGGTTATTTGAAAGGTAATGCATTTAAAAAGTTTGACATGTGTTTATGTGAGTAAAATGTTTACCTAGAAGATGCCATTTAAAAAAATCCACTAATGAAATGAGTACTAAAGTGCTCAATTTTAAATATATATCCATGTTTAAAATAATCCGTACAGAATCATATATGATGGAGCCTATTATAATGGAGTACTGCTTGTTAGTTTGATAATCTCCAGAAAAGTTCCCACAAAAAAACTTAACACATAAACACGCTACAAGGTTCACAGAAAACTTATTAATCCCAAAAGCAAACAAAACTATTTATCAGAAAGGACCACAATACATGGCCATTAAAGTATATAACAACCTTCCACGTAGCGTCAAACAAATAACCGACATACTCAAATTTAAAGCATCACTAAAAACAATCTTTTAAACAAATGTCACTACACTTTAAATGAATACCTTACATAAATTAAATACCTCCGTTATTTATTTATTTTTTATTTACATAATATATTTGTTAACACGTAATTGTTGGGTTTAATATAATGTGTATTTGTTGGGTTAGCTGGAAGAAATAGGATGTAACCTATAAGCTATACCCTTTGTACCCAGTATTTTTGTGAAATAATTTTTTTTTTAATTTTAGGAATGTTAATTTTGAATTTATTTATTTATTTCTATACATACAATACAGTGTCTACCAAATATTTACATTTGTATATAGGTAATACATAAATTTAGAACTGTTGTTAATATGGTGTTTTATGCTAGGTGTGAGGTAGGTTTGAGTAGGTGACACTGTGGTGGGTAATGTTATATGTTTCGTGAACACCTCACTGGGAGAACCTGTGCTGAGGTGTTTACGTGGTTATGATTAAATGGTACAAGTATTTATGTGTATTGGTAAATACCAAATTAGTAAATATTACGTACAGTATAACTAGATTTTTGTACAAATGTACCATTTGTTGAAAGTGCTGATACGAAAGTGAAACCTTCAGTGAAAGTGTACCTGGCGTTGCCCGACTTTTCTCTACTTTCAATAAATATAATATCCATGCATTTTCTATATAAGACTTCCGGAAGAAATTCTTATAAGCTCCGTTGCATAGCTTAGAAGTACTAAGCGCACAAACAGACAGACGTGGATAGTGACTTTGTTTTATACTACTTAGCGATACCAATGTATTGTTGCGATTACGAAATTACTCAAAGTTTATCGGGAAATCTGGGATGTTACGGGATGTTTCCGAACGTTCCAGACTATTTCCGAACATTCCACAACATTTCAGAATATTCCGGGATGTTATGGAATGTTGTGAAATGCTCTCGATTGTTCTAGACTGTTCTAGAAATTTCTAGAGGGTGAAACTTCCAGCCCTTATATCTTCAAAAGCACGCACTTCAGGTAAAAACGAGAACTTATTCATGGATGAGGGATACAGGGCTATCACACTTAACCCTTGATCGTACCGGGACTTTTTTCTGAGTTTTATTGGTAATTTTTTGATAACTTATGGAAACAAATTTTTAGAGTGCCGTTATTGTGTAAAACTACTCACCTCTACAGTTAAATAATCCAAGAATATAAAATTCACAACAAAAAAGAAAATCTGTACAACTTTTAAGAAGTGACATAAAATATCTTGAAAATTACGATTAACTTATTTTTTCCAACTTACTACTTACTTTTGCAACAATTACCTCAGTACCTACAAATAACCCACATATATGAGAAGATATATTTCAATTTATACCTTGGAACCTTGCCGCTATATATGTCACCCCTTGCTTGATTTTTTAAATAAATCCACAGTTTTTAATAATTTTAATTGATAAAATTTTACATTTGAACTTTATGTAAATATGCACAGAAATCAACCAGTAAAATACCCGTAAAGTGTTTTTGCAATAATAAATATATTTTAAAATGCCTGAAAAATAAAAAATAAAATATATATACTACTATATTTTTTGGTTTGACTGAGAATTGAACCTTAATTCCCAGGAACCTCGAAACGCCGATCTGGTAGGATTGACATTTATTTCGTATAGATAATAACTGTCGTAATGTCATAAGATTTCAGAGAAATTCGTATATGTCCGCGTATATGTGTGTGATTGCCATCAAAATTTGATAAAATGCATTGTCATCGACAAAAAGTCTATCTGCAGAGTTTCAGCTTGATCGGATGTCAGAAAGTGGGTAAATTTCCGCTTCCAAGATTTGTATTAATTCATTCGCGAAAACAAGAGTGAAATTCAAATAGAAGTATTTAAAAAAATGTGTTTCTCAGAAACAAAATGTTTTAGTAAAAGAGACTTGTATAATATGTTTATTGAACCCCAGAAAATAGAATGCATAAAAGAAAGCACATCTAATCGATTATATTTTGGGAACTCAAAAGTGTGGAAAAAAACACTTAAAATATCAGTTTATTTAATCTCGGCTGAAAAAGTGTAAAGCCAACGAAACTAATCGTTCCCAATCTCCAAATACCTTCACTTCTTCACCTAATTATTTCCACTAATTAAATCTTTTTAATGGCGTGTGTTTTTTGTGTTTTACGCGTCTGGCCGCGTCGGAAATAGCTTACAAATATCACCGCCAGAGTCGCTAATGCATGCTGGCAATTGGGCACGGTGGTGTGATCATTCACACCATTAAGAGCTTTTGCGGTTAAAACAGAGTAAAAACAACTCAAAACCCACTCAAAACACACTTCAAAACACTCCATTCATAAGGTATAATTTTCTGTGCAGCAATATGCAACATAATCCCTTTTCAAAAATTTTCTTTCAGGATTCGTTTTTCAAATTTTATACAGTTTTTAAGGCAATATGTAGAAATGTGATTTTATTTGTGTGGTGATTTAAGGAATGGTTTGTGATGGATAAGGAATTTTAACTCTGATGTCTGATTTTATGTGACTTTGGAGGGATTTTCCACGCACCGCCCGTGTGCTAATGAAGACATATTACCCGATCACCGCTTCTATTTTCACACTTTTGCTTGGGTTTATTAACAAGGACGTCTCGTGGCATTATTAATATTAATAACTATTTGAAGTGTTTGTAAATATATATGTAGTTTTACTGCCGATCAACAGATGTCGTTAGAGTGTGTAGTTTCATGTTAGCACATATAGATTATGTTGTTTTAAGGTGTCTCCATAGGTGTCAGTAGTAGTACCACACGATAGGGACAACTGTCGGGCGTTTGGGTCTAATACCCGAATGGTTACGAAGATAGCCGATGTTGGCCGATGTTAGCCGATCTGCAGACGAGCATCTTCATCATACGTGGGAGCATAATAATAATAATATTTGGATGATTTGTATAGCGCCGTTTTTGTGCAAATTCACCCCAAGGGCGCTGTACAAACATATAATACATTTCTACAATGATCTATGTCATTACGGTTCCATGATAACTCAACACAGTGACAATTCTACAGACTTTTAAAATATGATATAAAGTCATTAGAAACGATGAAAAAAAATAATTAAACCTAACCTAACCTAACCTACTTAACGCAGTTAATAGAGTTTTTGTTTCATTACTTTCCATGACTTTATATAACTTTTTAAAGGTGTGATGATTTATCCGGTCACCGTTATAACTATGAGTATATATGGAGATAATATTCAGTACCATACTTACATGGTGGGTCACTTGAGATTAACACTAACTAATTGTTTATTAACGAAATTTAGATAGACAGGATTTAGGACATTAAAAAATTAGACACAATTGGACTTTAGGTATTTGTTTAAAAAAATATATATCTATGTTCTTTAATAAGCTTGTTTAGGAAAGAAGCAAATTTTATGCTGGCGGTACTACAGAACAAGGTCTTGATCAGAATTTACTTTACTAAATGTTATTTGTCCCTCAGTATAATACAGATATCATAGCATGTTTATTTTTATGATGCATTTATCTATATTTAAACTTTGCTGCACGGGAGATGTACTGTGCCTCTCT
Organism: Hesperophylax consimilis; assembly: GCF_061612785.1. NCBI lineage: Eukaryota > Metazoa > Arthropoda > Insecta > Trichoptera > Limnephilidae > Hesperophylax > Hesperophylax consimilis. Next base: position 9,561,022 of record NC_142857.1, read on the forward strand.
TGCTAGCAAATCATGCGTTGAGCAAAATGTTTACAACATAATCTTACAATAAAAATTAAAATAAAATAAAAAGGCAATCAACATCGTACCATCGGCCATTCCAAACTTATAATAAAGTTTTAAATGAAACGTTATTATTTGATTGGTTGATGATCCAAGACTTGATTGTATTCTGCTTAAACGAGCTTAACGTTATCTGTGAAAAGGTCATCATAATTTTATTTGAAAAAAAAATGACGAAAAATCATCACATATTGATTGGGTTTTGTTTTTTGCACGCACCGCCACTGCGCAAATACCCATAATTACCGTAACAGATAGCAGCTTCTGCCCAAATGACGCAAACGCAAACTTTACGACGTCAGCGACCAAGCGTGGCGCCTAGTGACACTAACTTCAACGTAACCGCATCAGCAACCAGCAACCAGCGGAATACAGTCACACATGTGCTCGCTTCTTTACAGAGGGTCATTTGTTTAACCGACCAAATCTATTAAGAAGAATGTCTTCTCATTATTATGTAGTCACTTTAATGTGGTTACACATTCATTTAATGGATAGAGGTTGACTGTAAGAGAAATGGGACGGCTAGAATCAAACCTAGTCCAACGTTTGTTATTTATTTATTTAAAATGGGTTTTTACGTGAGAACAATCCAGTTGCAAAAAATCAGTTATTATGCAAATAGGTACATCAAATTCCTCAATCAAAGGATACTATCATATCTTAATAAAATAACATTTAAAAAAATTGTTAAATTAAAACACTCAGTCAAATGGCTTTCGTGGTCAAAGGGTAAGGTTCTAGTAAGCTGGAGGTCGCGGGTTCAAATTCAAGTAAAATGTAATGATTAATTGGTGTTATTTCACAATTTACTCATTTAAAGTAATATATAGTATACATGCGGCAGTTCCAGATTGAAATATACTCTCAGTAATGCCGTGGCTTTAAATGGCTTTGGCCGTGTTTTGTGACCAGATCTGAATAGCCAGGTACTTCCCTAACTTCCTCTTCCCCATTTCCTTCCCCCTTCCATTACCTTCAGCCTCCAAATTGCTCACTGGCTCCAGACGGTTGGGAGCAGTTGAGACTGTTTTGCGGTTTCACATAAAAAGGCTTAATTGTTGGAAAAAAATAAGATCATCGACGAAAAAAGCACAATCACTGTTTAATTTTGAACCAAGGTCATTTACAAATATTAAAAAATGCAGGGGGCCAAGATTCGACCCCTGAGGTACACCAGAAATTACAGCTATAGGGAATATTTCGTAATCATTAATATGCACTTGTTATGTTCTGTTACATACGTATGATTTCTCCCATCAATTATTGGTTAGTATAATGATACAAGTTTCATGTTTTAGCTTTGATATTTTTTAAAATTAGAAAACTTATCCAATTGTGACATTTCTGACAATCGAATTAGATTGCCCGAGCTCTCGGGCCAAGCTCCAAGTTCGCGTTTAGTTGATTGAAATAAGCGGTGGTGGTTGTTGCAAAAATGTCACAAAGTTTTAGTGACATTTTTTCTGATTTTTCATTTAGATGAACCTATTATGTATATTTATTGTTTGCATTTAACTAAAACCATACCAATTTATTTTGAAATGTAACTAAATTAGAAACGGGAGAAGTTATCAAGAGAAGTTGCACTAATTAACTTACCTCGGGAAGAACAAAAAATATATATTCTAATATTTATGTTTCACCAGACAGTCTTTTCCGAGACGCACGGTGAAAAAGGAGTATTGATAATTTATTGAGAATCTCAAGTTGTTGATAATTGTTAAAAACGGGATTGCAGACCCTTAACAAATGAATTAATAGGTTTTCAGATAAACTTTTAGTAAAATGGGAATATATCACGATGTCGAAACACGTGTAAAAATTCTAACATTTTCGGATTTCATCATTAGTATATTATGAAGGCAAATTCAGGTGCATAAACACGTGTTTCGATTTATTAGGAATTTGGTAAAAGTTTTAACAGGAAACGACCTGCAATTCCGTTTCTAACCGGCCTATCAATAATCGAAGAAGAGATTCTTAATAAATTAGCAATACCTATTTTTCTCCGTGCGGGTAATTTACATCGGTAGAGCGTATCCAGTAAGTTAATACTGCAAGAGAGTTGGTAGAAATTAGGTTTTATTGTGAGAACCTTACATGAAAATGAAAACTATTCTTGTTAATAATAATAAAAATATTTTTTAAACTGGGATGGTTGGACACGACATTTTTGTGGAACGGCAAGGTAGCCGAAGATAGGAAGCCGACAAGTGATCACCAAAGAGGCTTCTTTAAAATAAGCCTGCAGGACAAGTGTCAAGAGATTTAGTGTCTGGATGGTGTGGAGTGTGGAACTGAACTAGACGAACTATAAGGAACAAGAGGGAGACAACAAGAGATCGGCAGGACTCTTCGTGGGAAGCAAAACGTATTAAAATATACTGCCAATCTGATTTTAAAGTATTTTTCTCAGATACTGTCAATCATCTTCTTAACTCGTTAACTTTGCAGCCAAAATAAGGGGAGTTTATTATAATAAATAAAAAACTTTATTCCACTTAATTTTATTTTGACCGTTATTAAAATGGAATTCCACCACGAATTATCGGTCTCAAAAATAGAAATATTAAAAAGGGGAGTTTGTTTCAGAAAATTTAGACGTTTGAATTCGCATGCCCGAAAGTGCGAAAAATTGAGACTAAAATGATTGCATTTAAATATATATTTACCGTTAAATCAATAGGTTTTATACAAAAAATAATCAATACTACCTACTATGTGAATATTAATTAGTTTGCAATGCTGTAAACGTGAGTGACAAATAAATGTAGTTAAAATATTGATGCCATCGAACTAAACTTTCCCTCTAAATAGTTATGTGTTAATGTCACCGATACCTATGGTTAAAATATAAAGGGCGTTTTAAGTGTCCCAGTGAGTGAATAGTTGTAATTTCATAATTATAATTTAACTTGGGTTTGGATGTAGTAGTTATTACATAATATTAAACGAGGATGTTCAAGACAAAATTACATTTCCGCGCGTTTACACTTCCTGTTGATTCAGTGTTTTGATAATCTTAGAACGTTGTGACCGTATGATAATTTGTAATGAAATATGGAAATTTATTTTAGTTTTAGAAATTTTGACATTTCAACTTGCGTCCCTGAAATTACGTAGGTAGGTACCTACTAGAGTACGGAATACAAAAAAAGCTATCAAATAAATTCATTTTATTATTGCTTAGTTGCCCGTGAATAAAACTCACATTTTAAGAGCATTGTTTACATAATACTTGATGCCATTAGGTAAGGCGTCTTTTTTTGCCACGTCTTTAAATTAACCTTCAAGGAGATCTAATTAATGTTTTTATTTACATATAGAGTAAACGCGCAAAATGTAATATTTGATCATTGAAGACAATATTTGCGATATTAAGATATTCCTAAAAGTAAAAAATATTCCTCCTAGACTTGCAAAATTGTCAATAGATGTCGCACATTAAAATTAAAACGGATGAATTCTTCGAAGACTCTATCTAAGACTCTTGCGATCATAAATAAATATAGCAGGCAATAAACTGAGCTAAAAAATAAAAAAAATAATGTTGGTAGTTCTTGGTCGAAGTATAATAGTAGCTCCACGGTAAGGCCAAAGTCCGGGGTTCAATTTCTAAATGCGACTGTATCTTTTTCTGTTTCAATTTTCGTTTGAAAATCGCTAATATTGTCTTCAATTATTAAATTTGTATTTAGTACTATTGTTTACACATATTTTGTACCGTGCCTGTTTCACAAGAGATATCCTGTGTGGAGACAGGCTAGTTAGTATTCAAATATTTTATTTTAAGAATAGGCAGGTACATAATTTGACAAGCTTAACTATTTCTTTTTGTATATTTTTCCGACAAATTGGAAGCAAAAATATTTACCAGAATTAAATCAGGTTGGTATTGTTATTGGTAATAATAATCGGATTAGAGAATTTTTCATTTAGATTTGGTTATGTTGACAAATTATTGAAAATTTGTTGATGGTCAAATGTTAAGTTTTTGCCATAGGTCACCGAAGGTGGTTCGCTACATTTGGTGACTTAGCATGGGTGTTCGGGTTCATGTGGTGAGGATTTTCTAGGTTTTGGCGGCGGATGCGCCTATACGGAAGATATTTTTACCTCTCCAGCAGGACTCTCTCGACTCATCGTCTTGCACCACAGTGGGAGGGTTAAATCCAAACGTCCGTAAATCTTGGACACACTAACCCCATATTCCTACCCACCCCTCATACCTTTTTCTTCCCAGATCTTCCTCTCCTTCCTTTCCTAAAAAAAACCCCCACACAGCATCCCCTAAGATGAAATAAGCTCTGAGGAAAATTGTTTTCCTGAGGGCTTCCTATATGGAGTAAATAAAAAGTCTTTAAAATATTTTATATGTCCCAAGTTGAAGTTTATTTGTCCAAATATTGTATTTGTTTTAGATATTTTTGAGAGTTCATTGAATTGTATTAGATAATAACTTAAGTAAACTTGTATTTGTCGCTTCTCGTGATTTAACTAAGATATTGGAGTTTTCTTTTTACGTATCTAGTAGATTTTAGCAAGTTTCCTATCCGAAGAAAAAGCTTTACGAATGAGCTTGAAAAGCTATATTTATAAATTTTCTGACTTTCGTGTACTATAAATAAAGTAAAGAACAACGTCCAAGCACGTGCAGTAGTTAATCATAATTAGAGACACCCATTCATAGCTTTAATTTTTAAGAAATGTAGCATTAATTATTGAAAAAAAAGCTTTTATAGCTTTAATTTTGCGTTTTCATAGCGTTTATAGCTAAATAGGATAACGTCAAAGAATAGGAGTCGGCAAGAGAATCAAGAGAAAATCACTTGTAACATGTTTATTGTGTTATTGATTGAAACTCAACATGGCACATGTTTCTACAGTAGAGTGTGTTATGTTCGTTCTACGATCTGTCAATACAAGATTATAGCGACTAAAAAATCTTTTTTACTATCGCTAAAAACATCAAAAATCGTTAAGGCGATGCCATACGTAGTAATGCAAAATCATGTGTTTTTGGTTTGAAAATTTGGTCGCCTAGAAATGTTTCAGATGCTTTAATTAAATACTACAAGTAGAATACATTTTGGCCTTTGAAACAATCTAGTATTTTTTTTATATAAGTCTTTTTATAAGCCCAGAAAAAAATAATGTATAGGGCTATGAAAACTGCTTTAAAGTTCAAAATCTCCTACTTACGAACCTATTTTCGGTTATGATTTTATTGTATAATGTGGCAAATTAAGTTATTTATAAAATGATCGGGAAAAAAAATATTTATGCCTGAACATCCACAAAATAAAATAAAAGGCATTTTTGGCCATGTTTTTTTCTTGCATAAATCAAAACAGGCGGATGGTTGTGAAGCGGGAATTTAAACCTTATCGCCATCTACGTAAGGGTTGTTATTGATAGCAGCTCAATTTAAAATATTACACGACGTAGTGCATCGCCTTAATGCTATGTATGATTGGGTGTCTCTAATCATAATATATTATGGTTTTAACTATTTATTAAATTATAATTGCGACTCTTCAACTGTATCAAACGCAAACTATTGTCACCTCTAAGAAAGGTCGCATCTCAAAAGTTTAGGATTTTGGCGCGATATATTATTGTGATAGGGCAGATTGATGATTCTCTCGTGATGTGAAGCGTACAGTCGCACAGCTCGGGCGGACGTCTGGCTCTCTCCTCTCTAGCTGTGCGAACCTTATCGACACAGATCTGGAGCGTTACCTCTACCTAGTGCTTATCTCAGACAGAAGGCACAGGTTAATAAAGGAGTAGCGTTAAAAGACAGACAGGTAAAAATTGGTTGTAGTTTAAAGTAAATTATAAAAAGTTTTTCATATAAGTAAGCGAAAGAGGTTGTAGAAATTGTTCAAAAACTGAATTAAACGATATTGATGGATTATTGTTTTCGTGACGAGTTAGAAACTAAAAAAATGAGGATATCTACGAGTATATGTAATATTGAGAACGAATTTTTTATTGAAGTTGGATGGACGTTTATTACTTATAAGTATGGCATATGAAAGTAAGTAAATATTAGTTTGAAGGTAAAATATTGGTAACAAGATAAGTGAGTACATAAGTTAGTCATACTTTGTCAGTTAACTTTGTAAGTTATATTACGACGATACAAGGAATTTTCAGTGTAATGTCAAAATTAAATTTTGACATTACACGATTTTCACGAACCGTGTTCCGACATCATGATAATATAATTTACTCAAAGTTTTTCAGGAAACCTGTTAGTTCATTCGTTAGGCCTGCAATCCCGTTTATAAACGGAATTAACAATAATTTGGAAAGATTCTAAATTGATTAACAAATGACGTTTTTCTTATGTGTATGTAAGATTTTTCGTCAAAAACATTACAAATTTATCATTGATTTTTAAGTGCTCCCAACCGTCTGTAGCAAGTGAGACTATAGCATCCACAATTGGAGTGTGTCGTGAGGCTGAAGGTTGTGAGGAGGGGAAGGAGATGGGGTAGAGGAAGGTGGGGGAGTACCTGGCTATTCAGATCTGGTCAGCAAACACGGCTAAAGCCATTTCAGGCAACGTTTCAAATCTGAATTGTGGTCTTACACTAGGGCGACACTGAGATTATCTTATTAACTCTGGAAAGTCAAGTATAAAATTAACTTGCGCACGCCGGGAATTAAACCTGTGACCTTCGGCTAGCTAGTCGACAGTTTTACCCTTCGACCACGGAGGCCGTCAAATGTCTTGTTATACAATAGCGAAATTAAACTTTCCCTTACGGTGTAAAAAATCTTCATCCACCAGTGCTGTACACTCGGTAAATATTAATCATTCAAATCAAATCAAATCAAATCAAATCAAATCAAATCAAAAATATTTATTGTAAAATAAAAATTACAAAAGGTGTAGCTTATGGGTAGACCCCATTTCTTCCAGCTAACCACATTTATTTAATTACAATGTTTATGTAATACTATTTGTTTTATTATAATAATTACAATGTTTATACCTACAGATAAAATAACAATATACCAATAAATAAATAAAAAAATACAAATATATATATATTAATTAAATATATATAATATATATATATATATATATATATATATATATATATATATATTATATATATTTAATTACAAGTTTATGTAATACTATTTGTTTTATTATAATAATTACAATGTTTATACCTACAGATAAAATAACAATATACCAATAAATAAATAAAAAATACCAATAAAAATAGGCGTTTCATTTACGTGAGGTATTCACTCAACGTGTAGTGACTTTTATTAACAAGGAAAGTGTTTAGTAACGATTTGAATTTGTGTGTATCTTGTAATTGTTTAATGTTATATACTTTAATGGCCATGTAGTATGGTCCTTTTTGGAATATTTTTTTGTTTGCTTTTGGTATTAGTAAGTTTTCTGTGAGCCTTGTAGCGTATTTATGTGTTGAGTTTTTTTAGTGGGAACTTGTCTGTAGATGATCGCACTAACATGCATAACTCCATTATATATATATGTCTGTGACTGTCAGAATATTCAGATTTTTAAACATAGGTAAACGATCAGATGAACGATCATAGCTAAACGATCAGAGTTTGTAATTTTTCTTATGCATCTCTTTTGTATGATGAAAACATATTTAGCGTTTACCGAGTTTCCCCAAAAAATAATACCGTATTTTATTATTGAATATACATAACTATAGTATGCGGCTATTACTGATTCGGTGTTTAATATTTTTCTCAAGGTACCCAGAACATAAGAACATTGTAATTATTCAATCCGATACACAAATGTATTGCGGAGAAATACCTTAAATATGATATCTGTGTTTAGTATATTTACAGAGATATTTTAATAATTATAAACGATGACCACTGAGTTAACATTACCGGCAAAGAAAGGTTAATCAAATTGATAACTCAAGTTTCAATGAATTAGTCCACAGTTGCTTTGGTTGAAATTTACTTGTTGTTCTTCTGAATCTCCGTTAAAAAATAGTTTATTAGTGAAATAGTTAGCGAAACGATATTTAGCAGGAAGGGGTGATAGCGATCGCCGACATTAGCGGTGACACAGTGACGGCTGTTCCCGTTCAGAACTAAATTCGTCACACCGAATGTCACATTGGTGCCTAACATTAATAATTAAGATTTCACATCACAGTTTCGGCAAATGCCACATTAACATAGTATGGTGTTGGGCTAGTAATGAATTTAATATTTTAGACTGTGGTGATGTGGTCAAATCTTAATAAATTTTTTTAAATGTATTCTCCTGTATTAATGTTTTAAAAACCTTTATTATATGTGCATGTTATGATGGTTCCCGTAGTAATTTCAATGTTTGATTAAAAAACTTTAACAATTTTCAATTTACGAAGAAACTATTTACATATTATATGTGTTTATTTTGCTAACTCTTTGGTACAACAATTTTTTTATTGAATGCTTTGAAAAAGGGTTACAAATTATTTATTTTTGCTAAACAGGGTATTTTTTTCGACTTAAAACATACAAAAATTAAGTAGGTATGGGACAGTTTGGGTCGGGGTGTGGGATTGAGACCTTACTCGGATGAATTACCAGTAATTGCATGTGGAATAATTTATTTTTGTTTGGCTTCAAAGAAAGAAACATGAAAAAAAACATCAAAAAGGGCACCGGAGACCAAAATTTCATACATTTTTTAATCCAAATAATGTCAGGAATCACTGGTTCTAAGTCGCAGAAGTCCCAAAACACCCTGTATAAATCTCATACGGAGAAAAATTACTGTTAATTTATTGAAAATCTGGTAATTTTTTTAGTTTTCTTGTTAGGATTTTAACGAATGAATTGACAGAGTTCCTAACAAAGTAATAGTTAAAGCGAATGTTTTATGAAGACGGCGGAACACGTGCTCACACAAATATTGATATTGATATTATCGCATTCCGTCATGATCTTTATTAGGAAAAGAACACGTGCTCTCCAAATATTCCTAATGACTAATATTTTAACAGGAAATTGGCACGCTATCGCTTTTTTAACAGGATCATTTTTCTACATATTACAATGTTATTGTTTTACATTATTGAATGGTGATTTGATCCTCTAATCCAAAAATAAAATACTGACTAGACCTTAGTGTGCTGATTCTGTTAATTGTATTGTGTTTATGTTTATTTTCCTGTTGTTTTTAATGAAATCTCTTCCTTTTGGGTTTATCCAGTTTTTTCAAAGCTAGATTGCTTACTTTGTGTTTCGATTACGACCGGAATAATATTATACGATTTTGGTCCTAGATTACCCTGTCCTTTGTACAAAAGTAGTATTCATTACGGTTATTAATATGTTATGTGATATGGTTCTAGTTGTATTTTTTTATCTTATCTCTATATATATTTATATATTACTAAGTGACGTGTACCCGGCTTTGCTTGGGGACTTATAAATAGTTTGGGGTAAAGTTTTGATGTTGTGAGGCCTTTTTAAAATATACTCGTACAATTCCGTAGTACATTATTTTGATGATTCTCATAATGTTTAGGCAGCGTCAGTAATATAAGCGCCCGAAAATATTTTTTTACGACTTGATTATAAAAAATCGACTTTCATCTACTTTCTACAAATATAAAAAGCATGTATTCTATATGTAAACCTTCCGGAAGAAATTTTCTAAATGATAGTGAAAATCTTATCACAATTCGTGGCGTAGTTTAGAAGAACTAAGCGTACAAACAGAAAGACGTGGATAGCCACTTTGTTTTATACTATTTAGAAATTTGTAATATAAAAATTGATATTATTAGCATAATAACAAAAAAGTAGCCGCAAGGCAGTATGTCTGCAGGTTCTACCATTTTTCTACATATTAATAAACATAACACATAATCATTTTGTTGGCAAATTTATATAAATAAGTATACAACAATGACTATTTTTATTTATTTATTACTTGTAAATTATTTAACATTATAAATGATAACAATATGCAGACTTATATACATAATTTTTTCGTTTTTTACTCTACTACTCCATAAGTTGAGCTCCAGGAGCTCGTGTTTATGGGAGGAGTATTTCTTTAGTTCTAATGATTTTTTAAACAATAATCAAAAACTTTTGATATAAATACAAACATAATATTAACATATGTACACAAATTAGAAAAGTGTGTTTTTAAAGATAGTTAAAATAATATATCTTCTTACAGATTAAGTAAGCGTGAGGAAATTAAGGGTACAACATATCAGGTAAACAAATTAGAAAAATAGTTTTTTAAAGACAATTAAATTAATATTTATATTTTTTAACAAATTGAGTAAGTTTAAGAAAATTAGGGGTACAATATATCAGTATCCAATTTTAGGGAATTAATTAACTTTTTGAATTGTTCATAATTCACAGTTTCGGTTACACTAATTTAATTTTTGGATAATAATATATTGTACCATCTCACACCTAAATACGAATAGTGGTGCTGAGCCGTGTAATACATTGGTATCTTCTTCTAATTGTAGCTGCTTCCTATATCTTATTTTCACCAATCCTCCTCTTGATTATCATTTAAGTAAATTTTAAAGATATATCAAATTCAAACACACTTAGGCGAGTACAATTTTATGAAATTTTGAATTCCTCCGAGTAACAATTTGGTAAATTTGGTACCTCGAATTCAAACAAACAAATAGAATAATACATTTTCTGATATTTTATTTAAATAATTTATTTGAAATTATTTGATAATTAAAAAATAAATTCAACAATTTTTATTTTCTAGCTGTACTGTGTAGTAGTGCAGTGGAAGGATAATAAAATGTTGTTATTATGAAGCTTCAGAATCAAACTAAAATCTTAAAAATAACATTGTCGACTTGAATCGCGAGCTTAAATTTAAACGGTATTGATAAACTATGTACCTATGCACCCAGCATTTTCGTTTATTTGCGGGGTAAGAGGGTACTGTTGACGGGTGTTCAAAACTAGTTCGAAATTTATTTTTTGAAACTTTCGGTATTATAGGTGTGCACAAATCATTGGTAGGTTTTCTTCTTTACAACGGTTTGCCTATAGGTACCTAAAAGTGCTTTCATTTTAATAACCACATCACAACTGTTTTACTTATATCGACTATATAAAAAAATAAATAATGGTACCTACTTAGGTACAGGTATTTTTATTAATCATTCAATGGCATAAAAAATTTTCATCATAATTAAATAAATTAATGCGTCTTCAATTAATTTTGTCTTAGAAATAGTAATAACAGTTCTCAAGGGTAATACTTACAAATCTTATTACAATATTGTTAAATAATAATAATAATAATGTCCGAGTATACATTTAATCAAGTTTCAAAAATAATTCACCAAATTTGGTAATTAAACATAACTTGATTGACTGCCGTAATATAATACCATATTATGAATACGAACCAAATTCATTTTTAAAAAACGATTTTAATAAAATATATTATGATAAAACTATACTAACAGACCGAACGTCGTTTTTAGTTAACCAAATTAGTCATAATAGACCCGATATAGTTTTACATGACAAAATTAAAAGAAATAACTAATATCATTGATGTCGCAATTCCAAATTCCTGTAATATTCAAAAATCTGTTAATGAAAAAATAAGAATAAAAGAATTTGGCATTCTCAGACTATAAAAATATTACAATTTGTTATTTCGGCTACTGGCATTATACCTAGCTCTCTCATTCAAAATTTAGGCGTATTAGATCTATCAAAAAATTTATATATAAAAACGCAAAAATCAGTCATTTTAAATACATGTAGGATAAAGAAAGATTTTTTAAATATTTATGTTGAGGGATCAGTAGGATTTATAGGCCCTGTTAGGAGTTCTACCGAGCCGAACCCTCTGATATGAAAATATCTGGAGTCGGTGAATTATTTTCCCATTTGATCTATGGTGAGTTAACGTGTTGTTCTTGTATTGTTTTGTATTTATTATACTTATAGATTGTGGATTGACTAGATGATCATTTGTGGAAAAGTGTGTGGAAGGGATTAGTTTTTCCTATGGGAAGATTTAACCCGGACATAATGTCGGAAAAAAAAAAATATTTGGATGATTTTTTAGTTCAACGTTTTTGTGCAAAATCACCTCAAGGGCGCTGTACAAATATATAATACATTTCTACGAGGATCTATGTTATTACTAACTATAGACTAGTCAAACTATTATCAATTTGATGATGATTTCACCCACCGTTTCGTCGAATAATACAAAACAATATGCACAATGCATTATTATTATTCTTATAGTACAAATATAAAATAATTGTACTCTTAAGAAATCTGTCATTTCCGCTATATGTTGTTTTTATAATAATTGTCCATCTACCGTGAGAAAAAAACGTTTGTAAAGTAAAACGCATTGTCGGCAGGAAATTTTCATGATGACTTCTCTAGATTAAAGAAACTATTCAGGAACTTTGCGTCGGGTGCTATAAAAACGGTGACAAATCTCCTGGCTGAATAGTTTTATGAAAATATTTCAAAGTCATAAATGTATTTTTTGGTGATTTGTCATGGGATTTTGACGCCGCAATGTAATTTTGACAAGGTTACTAAACTAACTTTAACTATGTTTTATGGGAATATTAGATTTTAGTCGGATGGTCATAGGTTCAAATCGAATGTACTGTAGGTAGGTTTAAAAAATTGAGGAATGTATTTGATTAGTAAGTTAGTGTGTTGTATCTTTAAGTTAGTGCAAAAATATTTTAGACATTTTGCCGTGATTTTAATTGTTGTTTGTTGAACAAAATTCGCTTGTAGGCAGTGGCGGTTTTCCCTAAACAAAAAGCGCTTCAATCAAATTCTGTTTTAAAAATCTACCCGTACGAATGATACACGTACTTTCCAAGAACGAGTCAGAAATGAATCCAAAATCAAATAGGTGCGTTATGAATAACAGCACCTATGGGACCTTCCTTCATATTTCTTAGGTTCATAAAACAATACTATTTGCTCCAGATCGGCAGATTGTTATGATGCGGTTCTAGTTCATATTTTTTTTTATATAATTATTAATACTTTTTCCATGTAGTACTGCATCATTACATCTCCACCCGCCTCAATGTTTATAAAGTAGGAACTGGCCTAGTATTGTTGAGTGCAACTTCTAGTTTTTGTCTATTGTTTTTAGGGCGACATCTGGGTGAGTTCCGGGAGAACTCACTTCCTTGCCTGCGGAGAAATCAGATGGGGGGCCTGATTTCTCGGCAGACGACAGTCACAGTTTTCTGGAGTGAAATTGTTTGGGAATGGTTTCCCTTTAATCGGAGAGGCGAAGTCTAATTTTATACGCGGAGATTGCATAATAAAATCGTATAAATGGTGTAAATACGAAGTTCCATAGTGGAATTAGTTCCGTGGCTCGTTCGAGTATTGTAACCACGCGGGATCATGAATCGCAAACGGAGTCAGACGTGTTATCGGGTGTGATCTGCCTTGAATCCGACCCATCCTTTATGGGATGAAGAAGCCAGTGGCTTAAAATATTGTGCCCGGTTCCCGGAAACATAAGGATAGTATTCTTTCTCGCGGTTTGGCACTACGCCGACCGCATTTTCACCAGGGCCGTGGGGAGGCCTATTTTTCCTTATATAAAGGGAATCCTCGCCAGGATACACGGATGCGACCGCGGGCACCTGATACCTCTTCCTCAGTCGCCAGATTACACAGTTTCCTGCCACGGACAGTCGCCAGGAGGCGGAATTGACTCTTCCTCTTGCTCCGGCTGGAGCCCCTAGGAGCTCAGCCTGAGGAGGTGCTGCTCCAGCTCGAGTAGGATGTTTCTTAGTTAGCTAGATAGATAAAATGTGGTCGGAACCTTGGGGGTAAGCTTATATCTAACTGTTATTATGTTGTTTTCTCTATAACTCATACGGTAGAGTGTGTAGACTTATATTGTATTCGAAATAATATACATTCATGTTACTCTAAATCTTCTTTCCTTGACTCTAAAGTACACATTGTAACCTGACACATTTCTGGTTTCGTACCCAACCCCCTGAGAACCCTGGGATCACAAAAATTCTTGTGGGTATCTAACCCTCAAGAATTGGCGCTTCCAGTACAGGATAAAGTTTGTGATTCCACATTTATTATTATAACCTAAAATGTCTGGTAAGTATTGTAGGCTGCACGTAGCAAGTTACCCATAGCACTACTGTACGTAGCAAGATCTGCCATCTTTGATCTACTAGCTGCCTTAGTGCGACACCTATGACATTTGTTAAAAAAACTTCTCCCTTTTTAATCTCCGATTAAACTCCCAATAAGATTAGATGAGCCAAGAACCGCCGATGTTCGTAGGTGTCGTAAGGATTTTCATATTAATTGGAAATCATTAAGAAAAAGGCCAGGCAGTCGAAGCAGAGGTGAAACGATGATCTAAAAAGATGAAAATAATTAAAATTGAAGGTCCTGGCCCAAGTTAGGACATATTAGGAAGATACATCAGAAATCACATAGGTGCGTTATGAATATCAGCACCTATGGGATCTTCCTTCATATTTCGTAGGTTCGTACTTGAGACGAATAATTGTCAAGCAGAGAACTGGGAATCACCTTAGATTCTAATCTTACGTTCCGTTGACACACCCAAGAAGTAGTGAATACAGCAAATAAATAGCACCTAACTAGAATTACGAAACTATTAAAAAATTAGTATAATTATGTAACTCTGGTTCTTAGCACACTGGAATATATTATGATTCTTCAATGTGGTTAATCTAGTAGGAATCTACCAAAACATAGTTGAATCTGTTCAAAGAACCTTTAGTAAGACAATCTAACCTAACCTAACCTATTCTAGCCTAACCTAACCCAACCCAACTATCACAACACGGGCATGTGCCTAGTTTGGTGGTCTAAAACGAAACGTAAACGAAAAACGACTGTAATAAACAATGCACTGAAGAAATAAAATTAAAATGTATCTATATAAAAAATTAATATTTAAAAAAATATATATATATATAATAAAAATATGTGTTTCCCTACCCGCCTAATTTTCTTCATAACCTGCCATTGCCACCCACCGGTGCTTATGGTGTAGATAGCCATTCAAATATTATATTTTTGTATCCCATACACAACGCATGGTGAGAACATTGCTTGATGAATTTTATTTTACTGCTTTCAAAAATAAATAAGTATTATTGGAGGCGATAAGAAGAAAATGTTAATAATCTATCATAGTACCAGGCAACTTGGAGATTGATGGTAGAGAAAGATTATTTCGATGTGAAAATCAGCGGATCTTCGGAAGTGAAATTGCATCATAAATTAAGCTCTTCAAAAATTGTATCATCATTGGAAGTAAGAAGTTGTAAGATATTAGTTATCACATATAACAGTCTACCAACGTGCAGATTTGAAATTATTCTTTGAAGAAAGAAAGTAGCAGCCTCCGTGGTTGAGTGGTTACGTCCCTAGGCTATGAATCCGGAGATCGCAGGCAAACGCAAGTAAATTTGTGTTATTTTACAAAAAAAATACTAATGTAAAATGATTTGTAATATATTTGCGGCACGTTCCCTTTGGTTAAATGATGGTGAAAGATCAAAACATTGCTTGAATTGGCTTTATTCTTTTGTGACTAGTTCTGAATATCTAGGTACTTCCCAAACTTCCTCTACTCCAATTTCCTTCCCCTCTCCACCACCTCCTGTCTCACTACTAGCTCTTCCATAGTCTATGATCTTAACATAACCCAATTCCGAATACTATAGTTTGTCTGGCTCCAGACGGTTGGGAGAAATTGGGACTCTTCTGCGGTGCGCAAATAGAAGGGAACATTACAAGTAGGTATCTATTTAAATTGGTTTGTCTATTACGCAAGTATCCTAACATCTTTTGCTATCTCTATAAAAACTTTAAAAATATCTTATAAAATAAAATAACAGGTATTTTTCCCAGCATCGCATGGATGGCGTACAGATATAGTATCCCGTTATCTCGATCTTCTTCTTCTCCCTCCCCCTTTCAGCCTCTTCATCACATGCTACTCTTGCTAGCCGCCGCTGATAATGTCTCCTCGAGACAATGTCCTCCATTGTAGCGCCAACCACAAAAGATGAGATGAGCTATTTGCGCTGTGGACCAGGGTAAATGTACGAATAATGGCGGGTTATTTTTATCTTTTTTTTTGCTGTGTGACACATTTGCGTGTTTATTGTTTGATTATATTGACCACCCAGACGTTATAATATTCTGCACAACTTCATAATATCGTTAAAATTTCTTTTCATTTGGCAATTATAACTTTTCCTTTAGATTTAATATTTCATGTAACAATGATTTAGCCATTTATCAAAACGCATAGCTGGCAGATTTATTACATTTTAATGTAATTGTTGATTTTTTTATTCCGCTAAATGGATTGTGTAATTTATCCTATTCCTGTTTATAGACCCTCGATTATTTAATGAAAATTTTGAAGATTGAAAAGATTATTGCTACCTGACACAGAATAGACCTTGTCCTAGGATGGGTTGTATCAGAGAATTTGAATAATTTTTAAAATTTCAAAGTAAATTTTCAAATTCTGTGAAAGTTCTTTTCAAGTTCTGCTATTGTATCATTAAAGACAAATTAATTGACGTGACTAAAATAATAACAGTACCTGAAAAGAACTTTCACAGAACTTGAAAATTTACTTTTAAATTTGAAGGATTGTTCAAATTCTCTGATACAACTTATCCTTAGGACGGATTGTTTCGGAGATTTTGAACAATTCATCAAATTTCAACGTTCGTTTTCAGGTTTTGTGACGGTCCTATTCAAGTTCCGTTATTATATCACTATAGGCTAGTTACTTGAAAAAACTGAAATAATAACAGAACTTGAAAAAATCTTCCAAAGAACTTAAAAATTAACTTTGAAATTGAAGGATTGATCAAATTCTCCGAAACAACCGGTCTTTATTGGTGTCTTTGGTGATGGCAGATGATACATCGAAAATACTAGACAAATAACTAATTTGTTACCTATGCCCTTAACAGACTATATTTTTTATTGAACACGCAATATACTGCCTTTTATTGCTTTAGAGAAACTAGAGTTTTGACAGTAAGGAGGGATATGATATTTAGAAGATAGATTGAAGCTTGCTAATCCCTTCAATGAATGACGGAAAATGAAAAATCGTACTTACCAAGGAATGCGAGATCCTTTTACAGAAACTCAATAGGCCTCGCAAAAACCCAACAATAATCAAATAAATATAACGAATGGTTAGGAACATAATCCGCCCTCGCAAGTCCTGTCCGTACCTATTATACGTGTACCAACATTTATCAACGAATGTAAATCTTCCAGGGTCGTGCCTCTGTGCTTGTCGATAAATATTTAAATAAACCCGATACAAATAAATTACAGCAGAAATGCAATGTGGATGTGTGTTGCCGGCGGTACCAGACGGCACCGCCAGCTCTCTGGTGGTCCTCGGCCTGATATCGCCCGTACCCGAGAATCTCAATTGTTCTGGAGTTCCGCAGGGTTCTCAACTGATACCACCTTTAAAAATATGAACTATTAAATTAAATATGAAAAAAAAAACAAATAACACATTTGCCCTGATGATGGACACTGCAATGCTGTCCGAAACGTTGGCTAAAGAAGGTAACGCAACACGGCATAACACCCCAAAAACAAATAACAAAAAAAACTTTTAAATTAATAAATGACCAAATGAGTATATAAGTTTATTAGATTTTAAAATTTCTGCATTACTTTGGTGGTTCCCGGCTTTATATCGCCCGTAACCGAGAATTTAAATTGTTCTGGAGTTCTGCAGGGTTCTCAACTGAGATCACCTTTAAAACTAAAACTTTTGAATTAATTGTTCATCTTCATTCTTTCTATATTTTTTATCATTGTATTCTGTTTTATACAAATTCATCTGTTTTTTGTTGTTGTTGTTATTTTTGTACTATTTTTTGTTTTTGATAATATTTTTTGTATCTCTATATGGAATGTGTGGGACCGCACAAACCTCCCCACACACCGGAATAAACACTTATTATTATTATTATCATCATCTGTAAATTAAGTATTTAAATTTTTTGGTATTGATAAATTTAGCAAAATACGTCATTATTTTCGCATAATTAATAGTTTAATAGCAAATAAAATAATGTAATGTTTATTTAAACCTGCAAAAAGCAATCGGCGTATTTCAGCTGTGCTTTCATATTATAATCAAATAAATGAGTATTAAATAGCTTAATTATTAAATGGGCCATCGAGCATTTCGTTTCATATTTTGATGCTAGGAAAATATTTCAAAGTTCCGAAAGGTTCCGAAATTAGACATTTTTTTAGATTAAGTGTACAACAGCAAAAGTGCCATTCCATAAAATATTTCAAAGTGCTTTCTAAAGAAACTCATGTCCGTTGATGCGAAAAATAATTAGACATATTAAAATAAGGACTCTTTGAAAGAACATTCAATATTTATTTTGGAAATTTTGAAATAATATATAATAAATAAAGGTGAGTTTTTCAAAGTTGGTTGTTGGAAAGTGTTGCCTTTGCCCCTGTACCGCTCGATTGAAGTACCTTCTTATGGATATACATAGTTTCATTTGGAGTTCCAAAATGAGTTTTCTCCAACAATTCTGTGATAAGGGTCGATCTCCCATACACTGAAATGTCTAAATATCTTTGCATGTAAATATGTGTATAATATCAGCATCCAATAAACAATAGAGAAACCAATACACAGTCCGAATGAAAGAAACAGAGCGACGACCACGCGTAGGTACGTATACTAGCCGCATGAAGAACCGACGTATTTTTTACGCGAGTGGCGAAACGGCAGTATGCTTAGAAGAAGGTGAGTGAGGGAGAGAGAGTCAGCGTGAGATGATATCTGGTCGCGGCGCCACCGCGAGGCGCTTCGGACAAGCGCGGCCCGAGGCGCTCCAAGATAGGAGTCGACAACCTTTTGATTGAAAATTATTTAAAATTATAAATAAACAAACAAAAAGCACATTTTATTGGTAATATTTGTGCGATTTTTTGCTTGTCTCTAAAATGGCGAGAACCATAGCATTTCGTAAAGCCACATTATAAATGATGTGAGCGGATTGGATAGTGTAATTGGCTTGGTATACTGCATTCCCATAGTCATAGTCATTTTAATCATGGTGCTACGTCTTACGGTTTTACTTCCTCCGCAAAAGTTGTTTACATTTCCGAACCCTCCATCTTTCTTCTTCAATTATCAGGCCTGCTTATTTTGCTTCAATCCTCTTCAACGCAGTCAGTCCACTTTTACGACGGCCTGCTTCTTGGTTATTTCCATTGGATCCAATTGGTCATGCTTTTTGGTGTGTCATTATCTTGCTTTTTTCCCATGTGACCAACGTAGTCTTCGGGGATCTTTAAAACTTATGGTAGTTCCATCCTCAATATTCTTCAAATAACTACAAATCTGTTGGTTAAATTTATGTGTAGGTTCAAAAAAACATCGTGATATATGACGTTCAAAGTTTATTTTTTATGGCACCATATTTAAGTCCTCACTCCAAAGCCAGCAGTCCTGAACAACTCATCTGCAATATTATCATTAAGTGCGGTGTCTTCCTCAATCTTCTATTAATCTTTCCCTGGATTATAATGGTTAATTGGTTAGAAGCCGGTGGTCTGTCGGCAGTAATGGGCGTATCACACGTTTGTTTGGTGTTTTTTCATAATATTTTACTTAGGTCCGTGTGTCCATAATAAAATCTATTAATAAAATGATTTACATATATAATAAATGTAAACTATTCATTTTCATCCAACTTAAAAATGATTTTTTTTTTAAAGTGTACCCTTTGTACTGAATACGCAGCACCAGAGCTCAAGATATTTTATTTCACCATTAGTTGCTTTATATCTGTCCAGAGCATTTGGAGAATGCGCATGTTTCCGTAGTAATTGTTATTAATTTATTACAAACAAAGAAATTATTTTACAAGTTCATTGAAAACTTTGACTGTCCATCAATTTATTTATTTGTTTATTTATTAACGGACATCGTCCAAATTACAAAATTATAACACGAATACAGTGAAATGAAAAATACAGGAGTAGACAAAGGTACATGAAACAAAGACATAAGGCAGATATAATATAAGAAAATAAAGTGACAAGTCGAATTAAGTCAAGACTACGCCGTGTGGGTCAGGACCACGGGACACTTCTAATATTCAATTTAATATTAAAATTACATTGATTATTATTTGTTAAATTGACAATCATAGTTCATATTACATAGGCAAAAAAAACGTACAATATGTAAATAAAATAATAATTTATGTATCAAGCTATGTACCTAACAAATGCACTGTACTGTGAAGTACTGTGAACACTGTATTGTGAACTTGAGTAAGTTTATTTTTAGTAACCTTAACCAATATAAAATACTTGCTTTTTCATGTGGTCAGCCGCCTAGTATGGTGATTTAGTGTATTAATCTTCTGTAAATGTCTTAATTAAATGCCAAGCATTTCATAAATAAATAGAATTTCTGTGGTATTTTAAAACGGTTCCATGATAACTCAACACAGTGACAATTCAACACACTTTTAAAAAGTGATATAAAGTCATTAGAAACGATGAAAATTTTTTTTAAACCTAACCTAACCTAACATGACCTACATAACCCAGTTAATAAAGTTTTGGTTTCATCACTTTCCATTACTTTATATAACTTTTTAAAGATGTGATGAATTATCTTTGTGATGATTTATCCGGTCACCTTTTAAAACAATGCACCATTCAATAAAATAGTAGTAAATTCATTAATTCCAAGGTTCGGTACCCCTGTCAGTCTGAGTCCCAGACCCCCGTGTGCCCTCAGCGGTTGACTGTTAAAGGGTGTTCTTAAAGTCAACATCATTCTTTCATTAATCAGCTTTAAACAAACAAACAAACCCACAAGCAAATGGGAGGATCTCGGAAGAAACTAAATTGCAAAAACCTATAAATCTTCGCCGAAAAGAGCGATTGAAAGAATTGTTGATGCAGGGGTGTGGAATTGGCTCATAAGAATGAGATTATTTTGTATGCAATATGAAATAATACAAAGTAAGGAATATAAACATTTGTTTTCCATTGCCTTATTTTGTTGTGCAAATCAGAAGAATCGTAAATTTTAAATAAAGTTTTACCTACATCATTTAGTTTTCCAACGTTTTGAGCCTTCACTCTTGATTTGTATTGCCTAGAACTATAAAAGAATAGTGTTGTTATTCCAATTTAATTTTCCATTTAGTAGGCACGTAATTCGAATAAATGGACAAACTATTTCACTGTGATTCGCAATTAAAAATAAATGGACACTTCGGTTCGTTCAAGTACCTACATTGTACGGAGAAAAATTATTATTGCTAATTTATTAAGAATCTCTTCAAATTATTGGTAATCTTTAACTTTAACGAATGCAGGTTTCCTGATAAACTTTTGGTCAGGTGCGAATGTATTAACACGTGTTCCAACATCGTGACAGTATATTCGCGATTAGTAATATTCATTTTTCTCCGTGTGGAAATGTATTTCAGTGGTTTTCATACAAACTCTTTTAATCAATAAAACTTCGGCTCCAATAAAACACTTGGAATTGTTTTGTAATCGATTAACAATGCTTTTGATATCTTAATATGGATGGTATAGAGAAAACTTGTGTTTAAAAATAAAAATAAGTATAATACCTTACCAATTGCATTTAAAACAGTATAATAGTCTGTGTATGTGTAAAAAATAAAATAAAATGAAAAAATAACACGCTCAATTGCTTAACGTAAATGATTATAAATTAAGATTTACTCTTACGGATTAAATGTTTACTTTAACGGATTTTAGGTTTACTCTTATGGATTATAGGTTACTCTTACAGATTATAGATTTACTTTTTCGGATTATAGTGTTACTCTTACGGATTAAGGGGATGTACTACATCGTGTAATATTTTAAATTGAGCCGCTATCAATAACAACCCTTACGTAGATGGCGATAAGGTTTAAATTCCCGCTTAACACCATCGGCCTGTTTTGATTTATCAAGAAAAAAACATGGCCAAAAGTGCCTTTTATTTTATTTTGTGGATGTTCAGGCATAAATTTGCCACATTATACAATAAAATCATAACCGAAAATGGGTTCGTAAGTAGGAGATTTTGAACTTTAAAGCAGTTTTCATAGGCCATTACATTATTTTTTTCTGGGCTTATAAAAAGACTTATCTAAAAAATACTCGATTCTTTCAAAGGCCAAGATGTATTCTACTCGCAGTATCTAATTAAAGCATCTGAAACATTTCTAGGCGACCAAATTTTCAAACCAAAAACACATGATTTTGCATTACTACGTATGGCATCGCCTTAAAGGTTTAGGACGGGTTGTTTCGGATAATCTGAACAATTCATCAAATTTCAACGTTCATTTTCAAGTTCTGTGAAAGATTTTTTCAAGTTCTGTTTTTATTTCAGTTTTGTCAAGCAACTAGCCTACAATGATATAAAAACAGAACTTGAATAAGTCTTTCACAGAGCCCGAAAATGAACGATGAAATTTGATGAATTGTTCAAATTCTCCGAAACAACCCGTCCTTAATCTTATGGAATTGACTATGATGAAAGCGTATAATATTTAACGAAAAGTTCAGAACCAAGAGGTTTATACAATCCTATTTCAAATGAAAATGACACAACAATTTAATAATATTTAACTTTGTACCAACAATATATGCTGCAAACATTTCTCGGAACATGTAGAATTGCTACGATTTTGTGTTGAAGGAAAAGAAGCACAAAATAGCAATCAAAGAAAACTGACGCCCAAGTAAGTAGGTTTGATGGTCTCCATAAAACGGTTACTGTTAACAAATTTAAGGTACCTACATATATATGAAAAGGTCAAGGGGGCAGTTTATACTATTTTGTGAATTGTGCCAAAAGATAATGTTGCTATACTGTCTGTATGTGACGTTGAGAATGTCGATGGTCGATGCAGTATCGTTGTGAGATTTACGATAGAAAATCAGCTTGTATGGTATTTTTGTATTATTAGTTTTTGATCTGTGTTTAAATTTGATTCTAACAAACTAACTCTCCGAATGAGCCTCGCATAAATTACCTTTCGTTTACATCGGCCAGGTATTTGAGCCCATAAAGGTAGCCGTTCATCTTCTCCCGTTTCTCCTCATCGGCTGCATTGTTCCAGTCATAGGGACCTCCGACGATTAGACCGGACCTATCGACATCTTGTTCCAGATAAAGATATTAGGACTTGCTGGCTTTGGAAGCGCCGAAAGACGGATTAGAGATACCAAAAGAAGTGGCGTTTAACATTTTTATCATAGGTTTTGTGTTTTATGTCAGTTTTTTGGTAATTTATTCTCCCCTTTCCCTTAATTTGCGGCCGGAACCTCTGACGATTAGACGCGAACTATCGACATCTTGTTCTAGATAAAGATATTAGCACCCGTTGGCTTTGGTAATGCCGAAGTATGGATAAAATAAGATGGGAGAAGTGACGTTTGAAATTTTTATCATGTCTTTGAATTTTATGTCAATTTGTTGGAAATTGAAAATTTTAGGAATAGGTGTAATGGTGTTCTATCCTGCATATAACCAAACCAATTTAGATATCGTTTATATGTAGATATGTTTTCATAAATTTATTAACAAGTGCTAGTGCAGACTCGGTATTCTATACATGTAATAAGATTTATATGACTAAAAGAAATTCTCAAGAAGAGAAGCTAGTAGTCCACAATGGAGTGCTGGTACCTACCCTGATGTATGGAAGTGAGGCATGGATCTGGCAGAGAAAGGATGAAAGTAGAAAAAACAAAATGTATCCCATTCTCTATCAACAAATTTAAATCAATACCAGAATTAAAAATTATAATACATCAACTTAAATGTAACAGAACTAATTGCAATCAAGAATGTTCTATACTTAGTCTAACTTCTGAAATTAAATATCTTGGTATATATATATAGATCAACATTTTAAATGGAAAAAACAAATTTGTGAACTTGTAAAAAGAATTAGAAAATGTATTTATATATTTATAAGACTTAGAAATATTCTTAGACTAGAAAACCTAAAAAGAGTGTACTATGCAATTGTACAATCTATATTACAATATGGTATTATTGGCTGGGGAGGAACTTATAACAATATATTAAATCCACTTAAAATAGTTCAAAGATTGATAATTAAAGTAATATTGAAAAAACCATCCAAATTTTCTACTGAGATTCTCTTTTCAATATTCAATGTTCCCACAATAGACAATATATATAAAAAATATTCAATTCTACAAATTTATAAAGAAATACAGTTAAATAACTTACAATTCAATTCATCAGCAAGATATCAAAAAACTATCAAAATCCCAAAACTTAATACAAAGCACACACAAAATACCTATCTCTATCTAGGTATAACATATTTTAACATCCTTCCATTATATCTAAAAAATATTGAAGATATTCAGGAATTTAAAATAAAATTAAAAAATTACCTAAAACTACTATAAAAGTCCATATCTTACTCTTATTATTATTTCCTTCAAATCTTGAAACTGTATTATTGATAAATCTTGCCTATTTCTTACTTATCCCTTTGGTTTTGCAAATATATTATTTACTTACTTACATGATTCCATATAATTGAGCTAGGATTCACTCACCAAACACAAGAGCCTCGTCTCTTTATGGTGAGGAAAAGCTATTATTATTTACCTTGATAACACTGTATAATATGTATAATTGTATATTTATTGTAAAAAACATACAAATATTAAATAAAAAAAAAAAAAAAAAAAAAAAAGAATACTGAATGCTGTAGAAATGAGATCCCTGAGTCAAATGTGTGGTAAAACCATGTATGATCGTGTGAGAAATGTGGAGATCCGCAAAGATGTAAGCATAATGTGAAACATTAAGAAAGAGACGCTTAGATGGTTTGGGCATGTAGAGCGAATGAGCGAAGAAAGGAGTGTAAGGAGAATATATGAAGCAATAGTGAATGATAGTCGGTGACGCCCGAGGAAGACATGGCACGATCAAGTGAATCAGGTACTTGAGTTGGGCCATGTCAAGAGTCAGAATAATAGAATAGAATGTATGAGACGATGTATGAATGTGAATGAGGCTAGAAGTGTGTGCCAAGACCGAGTTGTTTGGAGGTCCGTCCTCTCTGCCTACCCTTGCGGGGAATCGGCGTGATGTTTAGTTAGTTAGTTAACTGCTAGTGCACACTCGGAATTCTATATATGTACTAAAATTATGGTTTTACTTGTTTTAGATGAAGTTTTAGATTTGTGTCCGTGTTTGTGAAATATTTTCTCTACGCTTCTGCAAAAAATGGTGTTTACATGAAAAAAAAACCTTGTGAAATTTTAATCAAGAGTTGCGTGGATACTGCAAAATGTTTGTAATGTACTAAAATATGACAGATGGATTTTTCAAATGAAAAATGACAGATGGAGTCCAAAATGACATTATCTATTATTCAGAAGCTAAAAGAATGCCAAAACATGGCACTCTCTATGTTGTAGCACGAAATAAGTCAATTTAGAGTAAAACGCAATAGAAACACAAACATTTTAAAACGTAGGTTTACTGCTTTCTGAGTTTTTTCAAGTATCAAAAAGCACCGTGTGCCGATGCACAGTGGGCTGAAAATCGCCTTTCATAGACATAGAGACTTGAATTTTCAAGGATCTTTTTTTTGGCTAAAAATTGATTCTGCTGATAATTAATATGCTATAAAATTTGGTATGAAGCAATTGCGTGTACAAATGAAGGAGTTATCATTTTTTTATGAAAAAAATGTATGGCACTGACATAAAAAATGAGGCTATCTCTGGAATCATAAGGTTGGCCATCATTTGTACACGCAATTGCTTCATACAACATTTTATAGCATAGTAATGATCAGCTAAATCCATTTCTAGCCAAAAAAATACCCTTGAAAATTCAAGTATCTATGTCTATGAAAGGCGATTTTTAGCCCACTGTGCGACGTGAGAAGACCCATGCGCCTCTTTAATACAGTGAAATCGATAACCTTACAATATCGGATCGATAGGCGTAACTACCGACGATTTTATACCGATTTTCCGAGCACGGTCACGATGATTGATATCAAGACCGATGTTGATAATGTAATATATCAGAATCGATATACATTGTGCGACACTGGCGCCATTTCTCTATGAATTGACATTACGTCAGACGGCTACGTAAAAGTTAAAAATACTCATAAATTGAATATATCGAATTGAAATATTAACCTTAAGGCGATGCCATACGTAGTAATGCAAATCATGTGGTTTTGGTTTAAAAATTTGGTCGCCTGGAAATGTTTCAGATGCTTTAATTAAATACTGCGAGTAGAATACATCTTGGCCTTTGAAATAATCTAGTATTTTTTAGACGAGTCTTTTTATAAACCCAGAAAAAATAATGTAAGGGCCTATGAAAACTGCTTTAAAGTTCAAAATCTCCTACTTACGAACCCATTTTCGGTTATGATTTTATTGTATTATGTGGAAAATTAAGTTATTTATAAAATGATCGAAAAAAAAATTAAATATTTATGCCTGAACCTCCACAAAATAAAATAAAAGGCACTTTTTGGGCAAGTTTTTTTCTTGCATAAATCAAAACAGGCGGATGGTGTTAAGCGGGAATTTAAACCTTATCGCCATCTACGTAAGGGTTGTTTAGCGGCTCAATTTAAAATATTACACGACGTAGTGCATCGCCTTAATATACATCGGCAGTTTGCATGCACCTTTTGACACTAAAAAGGGAGTTAATTAGTTCATGAGGTATTTAGCCACTGCTAAAAACTTTGGTTTCTCGAAGCTGAAAAGAAATCAATCGATCGCGTCTTAGATGAATTCATTAAGTCTGTGGATCGTTTATATGATTTCTTTCAGTTTTAAGAGCTTACTATGTTCACCTCCACTCATTACTAAGCCAGTGATTTTGCATAACGAACGAGATTATTAAAAAAAAACGTACATATTGACAGCTCATCCGACACCTTGGAGACCGCGCCAAAAAGCAGTGGCTTTTGTCAACCGACTGTCGGAATCATATTCTGACCGTCCTCGCAAATATCGCTGACGGATTTCGTGAATATCGTATTGATGTCGGGCTTTATCGATCACTCATATTGAACCCTCCTGAAATACGTACGCATGTTTAACAGGCATAACTGCGGTGGGTATTATCATTGTATAACGAAAGACTTGCCAAAAACGAAATGAAAATGGTATTTACTTACTACTCCACAGAAATGGGGTGATGTTCTATGTATATAACGATACATACCTAACCAAAATGTATATTATACACTGTGTAACAATAATTTCGATGCATAAACGTATTTAACACGGTCCATGTGAGATTTACCGAGCCGCGCGCCGCCGAACGGAAAAAAAATGAAGAAAAAGCGGCCAAAGCCCAGCATCTATGAAATGTACCGTAAAGCAGTGACAGGGAGATCAAAGCACCTCCGACGTTTCGCCATGATCACGGTTCCCATTCATCATCATATCTTCACCGGAGATCTGGGAATAGACGACTACCACGAATCGCCAATTGAACAGAGAAAAATGTCAGGCGCGATGGTGCAGTGATATATTAGTTAATTGAATATGCTTATAGGGAGATTGAAAGCACGATCAAATGAAAACGATTCTGTCTGGAGAAGTTAAAGGTCGGCTTTACAGAAGAGTACGTGGGAATGTAAATATAGGAAGGTGCGAAAGGGGAAGCTACACCAAGGTCATATCGGCGAGCTTAAAGCGGACATGTTTCGCTCCTTACAAGCCCCAAAGTTTCAAAGCTCGATAACTCCAAAGCTCGAAGCTCAACAATCGTTAAGTTCCTAAGCTCGAAAACTCTAAAGCTCGAAGCTCAACAATCGTTAAGTTCCTAAGCTCGAAAATTCTAAAGCTCGAAGCTCAACAATCGTTAAGTTCCTCAGCTCGAAAACTCTAAAGCTAGAAGCTCGACAATCATAAAGTTCAAAAGACAATATTTTTTTCTGATTTTATTTATTTGTTAATTTTAAACACCTTGATGGGCTTTACAATACTTATTGCATGATACAGAGATAACAAGAGTTGCTATTAAATGTATATAATATATAAGAAAAAAAAAGAAAAATATAGGAAATAATTTTTTACATTGCAGATAAAAAAAAAACACTAAATATTAATATTATGCTAAATCTAAATATCATTCAGTACACTGAAAAAATAGGTATTGCTAATTTATTAAGAATCTCTTCAAAATGATTGGTAATCCAATTAAAAACGGGATCTAGACCGTTTCTTGAATTTTTAATCAGTAATAATATCGGAACACGTGTTCATGCACATAAGTTTGTTTTGATGATATTTAATGGCGAAATGCGGAAATATTAAGATTTTTATGAACACTTGATCCGACATCGTGATAATACATTGGTATTTTACTAAAAAAATATTAGGAAACTTATCAGTTCATTCGTTGGGGGCCTGTAATCCCGTTTTTAACCGGATTACGAAACATTTATAGATTTTCTTTATGAATGAATGAACATAATACAATGTTTTAACAGTTATTTTTCCCCTTGCACGGGTAAATTTATTTTAAATATGTCGATATTTGAGGTGAAACTAATTCGAATAGTATGAAGTCGAGAAATATATGCATGTGTGTGGTAGTTAGTCCCGGAATAAATATTGTAATAATATTCATAAATGAGTTCTTGTTAAGCACTGCACTACCTGTCTTTGGTGTACAAAACTGACAGATTCGAGCGAATAAACCATCTTCTGACAGCCGAGGAGAGATCACGTACGCCGTGAAGGTGCTTTACCTTCGTGTTGCTCCTCAGCCCTGTAGATGGGTGCGTAGATAGCGTCAAAACGTCACCACTGTCGCATCCCCGGTCGGCTCCTCGGAATCTCTGACCTCCGGGGATGGAAAAGGACGAATCACGTGTTGATGAAGAAGACACCGAGTAAAATATTAATATACATGATATTTACAAGCCCCCTAGTGTGGTGTATATATATATATATATATCCACACCACACTAGGCGGCTGCCTGTTTCATGGTGACTAATGGAACATGTGGTGACTAATAGAATTTAGAGAATAGAAAAATACATTCATGAGGATTAGATTACATACACACACATGTTCACACACATATATATGTTCACACACATACACTTATGTATATATACACACACATATATATATATATATTCATACACATACTTATGAATACATATGTCCATACATGTGTCCATACATACCACGAACTCAAAAAAGCACACGAAAACCTCTCAATATATGAAACGCGACAATGTCAACAATCCTTCCGCACTCAAACAAAAATTCCCTCATACGTACGCATGTTCATGTTCATACATATAAATATACACATATACATATGCACATTCATACATATATACATAAACATACACACACACAGTTTTTCATACGTTTGAATATCATTTATGATCTTTTTAACCTTCCAAATGGTGACATGTTGTAAAAGATTTCGATCCAAAAAAACAAAATATTTCTCTCAGAATCAGTTGTTGGTTAGCAATGAATTTTCATGAGAAACATTTTTATTACTTGAAACTCATAAAAAGACGTTTTCAGTTCAATCAAACCTCACCCACTTATATAACCACAATATTTTCAAGAAATTGCAGGGCGATGCAGTTACGCATCTGTTAGTTAATTAATTAATTAGTGATCCTGTTTAAAAAGTGACAGCGTGCTAACTTCCTGATAAAAAAAGTTATTATGAATATCTCAAGAACACGTGTTATTTTCCTAATATATATCATGACGGAATGCGACAATATTAGTAGGTTAATATTAATATCAGTATTTGAGCACATTTACCGCTGTCCCCAAAAAAATATTCGCTTTTGACGGATTGTTTCTTGTTGGGAACTCTTTCAATTCATTCGTTACAGATCCGCAATACCATTTTTAATAACAGAATTATTTTTGCAATAACAGAAAAACGAATAATTTGACCAGATTTTTAATAAATTAACAGTATTTCATATCAGTCAGTTTTCTTCGTGTATACAGTTATCAGGTTAATATGTTAACTAACACCAACAACGTTATTATATATTACAATAATAAATATCAAACAACTTTGGCCAACTTTCGATTGAGTTTTTTTACGGTTAAAACTGTTTATTTATATTCTTATTGCGTGTGTACGGACGCAAAAAAAATAATTTTCAATTTTTTAACAAATCAAGTTCTGTTATTATTTCAGTTTTGTGAAACAACTGGCCAATAATGATAAAATAACAGAACTTGAATAAAACCTTTACAGAACTTGAACATAAAATTTGATGAATTGTTCAAATTCTGTGAAACAATATCATCCTGAATATTTCCCAATTATCGTAACACAGTACACATTTAAATCGTAGATACAATTTGCCTTCTTTTGTCTGCTCAATTTAGTCGCAGCCTCATTCTCACAGGGATCATTTTTGAGCTGTTTTGCCAGCACATTATGGTGTCGTGTTTATCTCCCAAGTGATATCGCCCCGTCACGTGGAATCACTGCACGTGACTTTATGGTGAGTTTCGTTCCAGAGGAAGACCGCGAGCCTTTTTATTTATGGAGAGAATTAAGAAATTGTAAAGTAAAGTGTTTTTGGGCACAATATTGGTGCCTCCCGGAATGAACGTTTTCTTGTTGAGATGACAGTTTGATTGGGTTGTTAGGAATATTTATGTAATATATATTACATAGCTAAATAAATTAATGACACTTTTGATAAATACATATATTGGTCCATTTTTGTTCTACCCCTAACAGTGAAAAATTGTTTTATTTATTTTTATCATTAGTCACTGATTTTTTCACTCTTTTACGAAATTTTATGAAAAATTAATAATGAACAATGAACAATTCGTACGGACCAGCTTTATGGATAGGATACCCTTTTTTGATGCAAAATTTTTCTAAATTTTCCGAAATGAGATGTCTAGAGGAATGACGTAATGTGCCTATCAGAGTATTTAAATATAAAAACTAGACTATAACTATAACTCAGGTTTTTCTATGTTTTGTAAAACGCCAATCGGGCGTAATAAATGTTTGTCAATTACAAAGTGCTTAACAAACGGTTAGTGTTTATTTGTAAAATTATGGTAATATACTTAATTTACCTACGTTATTATATTTCTATAATACACTCCAATGATACTATCAACTTTACAGTATTTGAATAATTCATCAATTTCAAAAGTTATGTAAGGTTCTAGTCAAGTTTTGTTATTATATTATTATTGGTCAGTTGTATCACATAACTGAAATGATATCTGAACTTGAACAGAAATTGAACAGAACTCGAAAAATACGAACAGAACTTTAACAGAATTAGAAATGAACTAAACCAGGACTAGAACAGAACTTGAGCAGAACTTGAACATTACTAAAAAAACCAAATCGAACAAAACTTGAACAGAATAAAACCAGAATTCGGTCAGAACTTGAGCAGAACTTAAACAGAACTTAAACAGTACTTGAACTGAACTTTAAAAAAACTTAATATACTTTTAAATCTGGTCAATTGTTCAAATTATGTGAAACAACTGGCCCCAGGAGTATCTCCCCATTCTTCATGTATAAATACTGCACAATATCGATAAGTATCGCATTAGTACGTATAATATAATATCTTCATCTTTAAACTATAAAGATATTAATTTGCCGATGTCAGATTAGCCAGAACAGTTCAGAACGGAAGAGGCATGAAAACGAATAGGCCATTAACAATAATGAACATCGTGTCCGCGAACAGCAATAATCTGCTCGGATTCCTTATAATAATATTACATCACGAGGATGCGCCCGGCAGAACTCACTGCACATTGACATGGATAACTTTGCAGGCAGTCAAACGAAGAACCAACGATGTCATATCCCTTCATCGAGGTTGTTAACCCAGTGAAATCAATGTATTTTATTGAATAATAATATAACACTCACAAATCGAAACGAAACGTGAAACAGAACAAGAACCAAAAAAAACAAAAAAAAAAACGGTCTTTACTGGGAATCGAACCGAAGATCTCTGCCTTACCGGGAAAGCGTCTTCATCCACTCGACCATTGGGACCTAATTGTTATATGTAATATATTTTTTCTTTATTTATTCAGGCCTTCAAAGCTTTTACATGTTTCATTGTTATATGTAAGATTTTCAGAAGTTCAATAGTAAAAGTTTACATAACATAATAAACTATGAACTATAAAAGCAGGTACAATAATAAACTCTGACCTATAAAAGCAGATAAAATAATAAACAATGAACTATAAAAGCAGATACAATAATAAACTATGAACTATAAATGCAGATACAATAATAAACCATGAACCATAAATGCAGATACAATAATAAACTATGAACTATAAAAGCAGATACAATAATAAACTATGAACTAAAGCAGATAGAAAAATAAACAATGAACTATAAAAGCAGATACAATTATAAACTATGAACTATAAATGCAGATACAATAATAAACCATGAACCATAAATGCAGATACAATAATAAACTATGAACTATAAAAGCAGATACAATAATAAACTATGAACTAAAGCAGATAGAAAAATAAACAATGAACTATAAAAGCAGATATAATAAAAAACTATGAACTGTTAATGCAGATACAATAATAAACTATGAAGTATAAAAGCAGATAGAAAAATAAACTATGAACTATAAAAGCAGATACAATAATAAACTATGAACTCTAAAAGCAGATACTATAATAAACTATGAACTATAAAAGCAGATACAATAACAAACTATGAACTGTAAAAGCAGATACAATAATAAACTATGAACTTTAAAAGCTGATAAAAAATACACTATGAACTATAAAAGCAGAGACAATATGAGTTCAATCATTGTATATACTAACAGGTGTACAAAATACGTACTTTTAAGGTACTGTAAATGTAGTTACAGGTATAGTAAAACCATGTGTGATCGCGTGAGTAATGTGGAGATCGGCTGATGTAAGCGATATGAGTAAGATTAAGAAAGGGACAGCGAAGAATGAAGTTTAAGGAAAATATATGACGTAAATGCGAATAGTAGCAGAAGTCGGGGACGCCCGAGAAAGACATGGCAATATTAAGTGAATCAGATACTTAAGTCGGGCCATGTCAAGAGTCAGAATAATGGAAGAGTATGAATGTGAATGTGCCAAGAATGAGTTGTTTGGCGGTCCGTCCTCTCTGCCTACCCTTGCAGTGAAACGTAATGCTTAGCTAGTTAGTTAGTTAACACGAACAGTTAGTTGTAAAGAATGTTTGTATTTACCAAACCTTTATTACACCAGATTGGTTGTTCGACAGAACATCTTCTTTCAATTTAACTCCACCCAGGAGGCGATAATTTTCCTCAGAGCCTATGTCGTCTTAGGGGATGATGTATGAAGAGTCTTACTAGGGAAAGGAAAGAGAAGAAATTCTGGGAAGGTAAAATGTATAAGGGGAGGAATCTAGGGATCAGGTGACAGACGAGTGATGTATCAGTTTGAGAGGTAGAGGTGTCTTCCCAAACCAACTTTTCACGATCGGGCACGTTGTGTAGATGGTGGGTAGGCGCATTCTGAACACACCTCACCCGATAAACTCAAGCATATCTTATAAATCACCAAATGTAGTGTCACTTGTGGTGACTTATGACTACTGTACGCCACCCCCTGTTTTGTAAAATTAAAGAAGTTAACAAAAGAAGCTCACCTTACAACCGACTAAAAACCTCCAGAGATCAGAGCAAGAGACCATCCAAACACAGCTAAAGTTATTTCAAGCAACAATTGTTTGAACGTGTTTATCTCAAAACTTAATTGTTGGTTAAGCATCTCATGATACAATTTATATCCAGCATCTTGTTAGCGAGACACAGAGAGCATACAGGAGTAATACATGTTGTAATTCCGCGAAGATAATTATTTATTCGTGAAGTTAGCTGAACGTTTGCAACTTCCATTTCATCCGCTTGTGCTGTGGACCACGTGAGGTGACATTTGCATTTCATATTTCACGGAGAGATATGATTATTGTGCAGGGCCGCAATTTTAAACAAAAATAACATTTTACAATAAATCATCAAAAATAATAATTTTGGTTGGGTTGGGTTTGGTGTCTTTTTGAGGAGAAAGAGTGAACATAGGTCTTGCAGAGATATGTTTTAGGATGGAGGAAATACAGAGCCCGGCAAATCGTTCCACGGCCGAGCTGTTAGAATCTGAGAAATCCGAAGAGTATCTCTTCTCCAATCTAGGTCGCTCGCAATCCCGGTCAATAGTACATACATTGGTCAACATTCTTATTCTTGAGTCTCTTTGAAGAATTACATAATGGCCCCGCCCTACATCACTGAACTATGCGTCCCGGAAAACACTGGTTTGAGGCAGTCAACTCTTGGATCAGCAACATCATCAGCTGTAGGCAGACTGATAGAACCTAAGCGCAAGCCAAATACTAAGTTTGGTGATCGCGCTTTCGGAGCATCTGGGACGAAGGCTTGGAATAATCTTCCTCTGCAACCATCCATCCATAACAAGTCCAACAGAATTCAGGTCAAAACTAAAAACTTACCCTTTTAAGCTGTCATACCCTTTAATTAAATATACCATTCCTGAGATAAAGTCCAACCATATCCAATTTTACAATTATTTCCTAAATCCTGTCTCTAAATTTCGCCAATAAACAATTAGTTTATGTTAATCTTATGTGACCTACCAGGTAAGTATGGTACTGTCTGTTATCTCCGTATATAGTTAGTAATAACTAATAACATAGATCATCGTAGAAATGTATTATATACTTGTACAGCGCCCTTGTGGTGATTTTGCACAAAAACGGCGCTATACAAATCATCCAAATATTATTATTATTACATACGCCAAACGTCAAAAATCATTCCAAGTGGTTCGACTCACTCGTTGTTCGAGTGGAATGACTTCGTCGAATGGATTAATGACGCCAGTTATGCAACGGACCGCCAGTTTTTGCACAGGTTTTTGCTGGAATTTTGTGGCATCAATGTGGCATTTTAGGAAGATTTATTTTTATATACTTTATTTAGCTGTAAAATTTTACATTTTATATCTATTCTAAAACTGCTATAGTAATATTGTATTACCAACGTACTGATAATTGGACTTCACAACATGACAAATAATACACTTGCTTCAGTTTAAGGGTATGTCACCTTATGATATCTATTTAGTAAATAAGTACCTACCCCACCATTCTACTGTTTTTTTTTTAAATTGATAACAGACAAAATTATTTAAATAAAATATATTTGCATTAACATTCAAAATAACAGTTTAAAATTCTAAGAAATATCTTGTTTTGCACATCGTGCTTGCCATTTAGTTTAAAAATAAAACATTACAACCTCTGCATCAAAAAGGTCGATAAAGCATTGGCAATAGATACAAAAACAAAAAGTTATCGTAGATCTTTAATTAATTACTAAATATTCTTCACTGTAAAGAATTTATTACATAGATTCAAATTAATTAATTACATCAAGAACGACAAATAAAGCAAACACCTAAATTTCAGACCACCAACATCGAAACGGGGCAAAAAATTGAAAAAGAGAACACAAATATTTGAATTTCGAAAGAATTAAAAGAAGGTTAGGACATTAACGTCTTATTTGGAGGTTCCTCCCTGTTCCTTATGGTTAATTTCAACGTTATCTTGATGGCTCGCCGTCACGTACTGCGGAGCTGTGGGAGCCCGGCATGCTGCATGATGCACCGACGAGTCACTGTGTAATCCTGATTGTGAACTTTGAAACTTTAAGCTGTGCTTTGTGGGTTCACAATGCAGTAATACACTGTGCTACGGAGAACATAAAAAAATAACAAAAAAATGGCGCTTGGTACTAAGTAAAAAAATTAGTTTAATTCTTTTGAATTCCTCATTTTTCAGACCGGTTCTTTATTTTTTATGGGCGATATCGAGTAAAATTATTTTTCTTTTAATTTTTTTAAGTGAATACCGCAGTGTGCCAGTGAGACTACGGAATTTCCAGTTGGGGTATGTTGTAAGGTTGAAGGTTGTGGTGTTGGAAGGAGATGGGGAAGAGGCAGGTGGTGAGGTATCTGGCTATATACGAATGGTCTCCAAACATGGCTAAAGCCATTTCAAGCAACATTTTGATTCTCAAAGGTGGTACTTCACTTGAGCGATAGAGAAAGTATATCTACGTCTATGTGCCGCAAATATAAGATATAACATTCTGGCTACAGCCATGTCAAGCAACACTGCAATCTTAATATATGTATAATTAAATTGTTTGATAGATAGGCAACATTTAACACATGGCAGTAATTATTTACGATCTAGATATTGAATATTAAATGCCTTTTGAAATGACAAATAAAATTATCGACTCGTTCGTTCTAGTAAGCGTTTACAAAGAAGTATTGATGTGTAAGATTTTTTTATTGGATTTTTATTTGTACAAAATAAAAACATAATTGATAACAGAGTAATGATTCATATGTAACGAATCATTTTCGTAATTATTATGTATATTGTTTCTTTAATTTAATATTTGGATGATTTGTGTAGCGCCGTTTTTGTGCAAAATCACCTCAAGGGCGCTGTACAAGTATATAATACATTTCTTCTATGTTATTACTAACTGTATATGGAGATAATATACAGTACAATACTTATCTGGTAGATCACTTGAGATTAACACTTAATTAACATTATCTAATTGTTTATTAGTGAAAATATAGATACAGGATTTAGGACATTGGATATAACTGGACTTTCTCTCAGGAATGGTATATTTAATTTAAGGGTATGACAGCTTACATTGCTTACAATCTTTAAATTGTATCTTTTTTTAGAATTCTTAACCTCACTAGGACAAGCCTAGGTTGAGGTATATATATTTTTATTTAAAGATGTACTAATATTATCCCCATAAAAAGTTGTGCTTGTGTGTGTGTAACTATATATATATCTATATATTTTATATTTTATTTTGTTTTGTCTTTTAAAGAAATAATTTAATACATTTAATATATTTGTTATTATTTAAGTTGTCAGTTTATTTTGAAGTTTTGTTTTGAATTTTATAAAGCTCATTTTTTCCTGGTAATTTATTAAATAACTTTGTTTCTATTTGTAGTTTTGTTAACTCATAGATTTTTCACATATCGGAATAGGCTGAGATTTGTTGTATAGGGTTTTCCAATAAGAGGTGTTATTGGTGAATGGATTGCGCTATCGAGAGATGATTAATGATTTTTTATGGCCGGAATTGGATGCTATTGATCTAGACAACGTTTACTTGCCACACAAGCAACGAAACTATTGATCTTTTACGGGAAAAGTTTCCGGACCATGTTATCTCTCGAAGAGGTGATCACAATTGGCTACCGAGTTCTTGTGATTTAACACTTTGCGACTTCTTCCTTTGGGGCCACGTGAAAGAGAAGGTCTACGCCAACAGCCCAGCGTCGATTTAAGACCTCAAAGATGGAATTCGTGAGGCTTTCGAGGACATAAGGCAGACACTTTGCGATTTGGTTATGGAAAAATTCATGAAAATGATATGGTCCTGTAGGCGTGGTCGTGGTGGTCATTTGACTGATGTTATTTTTCACTATTAACGGCATACCTTCTTCTTTATAATGAAACAAACATTCGATCATTTATATTGAAAAATGGCATTTTTATTTGAATATCAAAATAACACCTCTTTTTGGAAAACCATGAATTTGTGAAAGGTGCGGTTTTATTTAAAATATATTTATTTAAATTATCACAAATATAATCTAATACTCATGCATATCTTTCGCTGTTTTTCAATTTTCTACTTTTTATGATAATTTGTGATCATACATAAAGATAGCATATAAAAATGTGCGGTGAGAAAAATGAAGACAATCTCGGTAGTTCGTATTCAAAGTATGATACAGTTAAATATGACCGAAGGAGATAGGGTCCCATTAGCTCAGTTGGTAGAGCGGTGCTCCGGCAAGACAAGGGTCCTGGGTTCGAGTCCTAGATGGGACCGTATCTTTTTCAGAATTTTCTGTTTCAAATATTCGTTAAGAATTGCTAATATTGTCTTCAATGATTTAGGGTTTTCTCATGGATTTATGACATAAGCGAAAATAAGGGTAATCAAAAACACCACTCTCAGCTAGTCTCAGCATATAGTAGCATTTCATTGATAGTTCAGTGTAACCCCTCTCAGCGACATGGTTATAATGTTACAACTCCATTGCATCACATGTACAAATAAATCCGGCTCTGCTGGTACCTAGCTACATAGCTCCAATTGAACCTACCTGGTATGATTCTAAGGGTAGGTTCTGGGAACGAACCCTAGCGCTAACATTTAAACAATACCCCTAATGAGAGACATTACTAGTGAGCTCTCGTTAGCAGACACAGGATGCAGGATAGAGGAATGAATAGAACATGTGGGAACATTACTCTCGAAATATTATTATTCGAATGGAGCAGGGTTTTCTCACTCATTTCGAAATTATTTTTTTTGTAGTGTGCTTTTGGTTGAACATCATCGTATTGTGAACGTGACATGCTGGAAATTCATTGGATTTTTTAAACTTCAGAGTGAGATATTAATTTGTACCTACCGTCTATTTCTGGTTACATATTCTTTTTTTTATTTTTATAAGCAATAATTATTAGCCTGAAACACTCATCCACATTGAAAAATCTCCCGATAAAAGATACATGACGCCAACTAGTGTTTCATTCAACGATTACTGCTTGTTACATGTTTTCACCTGAAACAACCAACTTTATTTTATACGAGAAAGGCACTGTAAGTGCTAACTCTCTCACTAGATGGCGTCGAGACAAATTGTCTAAATTTTTTGGCGAAAATACTAGAACTTGTCAAATATTAATTATTATTTTATAATGAAATAGTATATATTGAATTATTTCGCGGATAAGAGATAAGCCGCCATAGCTCAGTGGTCAGAGCTGTCGACCGGAAATCGAAAGGACACGGGTTCATGTCCCGTTGGCGTCATGTATCTCTTATCAGGAGATTTTTCAATGTGGATGAGTGTTTCAGGCTAATAATTATAGCTTATAAAAATAATTATTACCCTTTGGGGAAACTAATACTTAGGTGATGTCGATATATTTAATAATATTAACTTTGCGAATCTTTTGGATCACGTAAAAGATTTATTCCAACACTATTCCTAAATAGAAGTTGTATTTTTGTAAACCAGTCAAATCTCTGTATTTTTTTGATTTATGTTTTTGTTCTTTTTCTTGTTTTTTTTATTTTTGTTTCTTGCATGTATTTTTTAATGTAATTTTATTTTTACTATTTCTTTATTATGTTTCAAAATTGTCTGTCATCAAACATGTAAAAGCCCTCTGGGCGTTAAATAAATAAATAAAAAATAAATAAATAACTCCACACCGGTGGCCCCAAGAAAAATAATTTTTCTCTGGGCCTATGTAATCTTTAGGGATTCTATATGAAGAGTCTTTTTTAAGAAAAGGAAAGAGAGGAAATTCTGTGAAGGAAAAAGGTTAGATAAGTGTGGGTAAGAATACAGGGATCAGTGTGAGTGACGGACGTATAAATTAATCTCTCCTAGTCTAGATGGAGAAGTCAAAGGGTCTCTCCAAACCAGCCTATTTTTTGTAATGAAAATACATGGTGGGTTTAGTAGTTTCATACAGACTTTATGAATTACAATTTTTGAGACATTTACCGAGTGTTAATTATTACTTTAGTGAAATTTTCATCGGAATGTGCATAGGTATTATTAACATTACGATTAAAAATGTCCACAGCATCCGTAAAATCAAGGCTTAGTTGTCACTAGGTGGATATGCTAATAGTGAAATAAAAAATTATGAAAAAACATAGTAATTATTATAGTATAGTAATCTTCGTCGAACGTCACAGCGGTGCTGCCAAGGTCTGTTATCTATGTGAGGATATTGTGTCAGCGCTTTATTAGCAGCAGACATACCTGGACTAATGACGAACATCGTGCTGGCATTGTTGGTGAACACGGTGGACTCTCTCGCTGCAGCAGCTGGTCCAGTTTCTTCACCACCTAGGATTCTTGCTGCAGAGTTTCCATCTTCTATCTTCGTGTCACCTGTTCCTGTATTTAATTTTACTTAACTTAACTTCACTTTATTTTTGTAATACCTGCATCAACTGTAAAGCGCCCCTGAGGTGATATCTCGCAAAAGCGGCGCTATACAAATTGTCAAATAAATAAAATACAGAGAAAAGAAGAAATAAAGATAGAAAAAAATCAGTAAAACCTTCTATATATCGTGACATCATATTAGCTAAACTAAATAAGCTTCATACAATCTACACATTCGAGACATAGCATTGAAATAAGCAATCATGTTATTAAATAACTAAAA
The DNA here is from genome assembly GCF_061612785.1 of Hesperophylax consimilis. Lineage (NCBI taxonomy): Eukaryota > Metazoa > Arthropoda > Insecta > Trichoptera > Limnephilidae > Hesperophylax > Hesperophylax consimilis. The sequence continues at coordinate 9,601,635 of NC_142857.1, forward strand.
TGAAATTTTCATGGCTCCTTATATAACGTCCATTAGGTACTTTAATGTGAATCTTACCTAGATAATGAGTGTTTTCGAGCTTGTTGTGAATAATTTTGTATAAACATATTAAGTCAGTAGATTGTTTTCTTTTTTCTAATGCGAGAAAATCAAAGTATAATATTATTGTTTAGCAACGAGATAACCAGTGGCGGCTTTCTCAGATTATTGATGTTGATGTCTACTTTTTTTTCGAAAATTCGGTGTTTGTATGAAAATTTTCAGGAAATCCGTGCGGCGCATGGCCAAACTGAAATTTCCTGCAAATCTTCATACAAAAAATCGAATTTTCTAAAAAAAAAATCTTTTCGGGATAAACAACATCAGTAATGTCGAATTTTTCAAACTTAGCACTCTATCACACTCAAAATTCACGAGCCGCCACTGGAAACAACCCAAGATATGCAAAACCTTCAAAGCTAAAACTCAGTAGATTGCTAGAATCTTTAAGGGACTTAAGAAATAGTTAGGTATTCATTATTGTTTATTGTTAATTTACATTGTATCATAGTTTAAATTCTAATTTTTAACCTCACTAGAACAAGCCTGTGTTGAGGTTAAATTTTGAATAAAATAATTAAAATAAAGATATTGTTAGATTAATGTTTTTAGCATAAGTAAGTTTGTAGAAATAATGGGTAAATGGTACCTACCAAGCTGAAGGAAGCCAATTCAAACCAATTCATTATAATATAATGTAGTAAACATGTTGTTGAAATTAGTTTACGAGTTGACTTTATCGGTTTTCTTGGAAAGTCAATGAAAGAATACTTATAGTTATTAATGAAGACTTAGTTGAGATTACCGAGAATAAGAATCGATTTATTTTGAACAAACGCCCTCGTTGTTTAGGCACATTTAAATGGAAACATGTACAAGCGAAATGTAGTGAAATTGTGTTAATTTCTTTACGCATAACTACAAAGGGACCAGAAAATGGTATAACATGTTTTTTTCTCTTGGAAACCTAGAATTTTTTTTTTGTTTCCTTTATTTCTAAAATTTATTTGTATACCGTTTTTACATGGTTTTCGACTAGCACACTAGACATGTCCGTACTATTAATTAAAATAGATTTTAAAAGAGTGACAAAAAGGTGTGTTTCTTACTTCGTGTGGCAATACTCTCAGAATCAGAGTTAGAAATAATAATAATAAAAATAATTTATACAAGAATGTATGCTGAGATAATGCAATACATTCCATATTTTAGTATATGAAATAATTAGAATAGGAAAAATAATAATACATAGATAGACAAAAAATATGCAGAATTTATGTGAAAAAAAAGATAAACACAAAAATGTGTGTAAGCATCCGTTTATGGAGGATATTTGGACATCTCCCGTCTCCAGAGGGCCCGTCATGGGGGGCTTCATCCAGGCAATCATTGCATTAATGATAGTGTTATTTGATTGGCGTAGTCTGCGCCATAAGCTTCCCATGTGGTGTCGGAGAAGCGCTCTGAAAGAATTCACTCGCCCTCCAGGAACATTTCCGTAGCGCTGCAGTATCTCGGTAGGTGGAATAGTTGGCGATAAGCATTATTGTAAGCAACTTTTAGCTTATAATAATATAGGCATTTATATAGCGCAGTTTAGTGTAAGTTTCACTTCGCTTGTGCGCTTTACTATACAAACTTAAAAACGGTAATTTAGTATTAGTGGTCAATATCTTAAAATTATTCCTACAGTGTGCCTTACTCAATACAGATCTAATATTATAACACTTAATATACTGTTTATACAAAGTGATGAAAAAACTGAGAATAACAATAACAGCAGGACAGGACAAAACAAGAATATTAAAACTAAAGACATAATATAAAACAGGAGGCAGTTTGTGTTCAGAAATGAGAATCTTCTGAGCAGACATTTTAAAAGGTACAAGGAGGTAACCGAAACCAAACAATTACCGGAAATTTTAGAATATGGCTTTTCGATATAAAATACAGAAAATAAGTTAAAATTTATGAATGGTAAGATTTTTTAAATAATTTTGTTTTTAAAGCCCGTTTACATTTAGCCAAATTCTGGAGATTAGTAAGAGCTGAGAGACGTCTATTCCAGATGAGCGGGCCTGTTAAAGTGTTAAACGAAAAGAGCGATCATAGTACACGGTTCGATTTGACCTAGAAAGTTCGCCATTGGGATGCAGGGACCATTGGGATGCAGTGTAATCCACTCATAGTTCTGAAGTGTACAGCGAGGTTTAGAATGCGTTGAATAGTATCTATTTCACGTTTGTACTGCAATAGTGCAAATGATTTATGCTTTGTTTGTAACCAGATCAGAAAAAACCCGTCGCTTCCCACTTTACCTAGAAAATTCTTATGCCTATATCTTTCTTCAGGTTTACCACAATTGCTAATTTAGAGATGCCATAGTTCCACTGGCTGTGAGCAGTTTGATTTCTTGTCCAATCCGCCAGCTTCGTGACAAAACAAAATTATTATTAAATTTAATACCTTTTTATTCATTCAGTACACCCTACACAAACAAGGATCTCTTTAAAATGATTTACCCGCACCTAGATTTTCAGTTCCATTCTGTGTGGTGAATGTTATATATTCACCCTTCACCTTCCCGTTTAATGTTTCAAGTTTCTACTATCAGCTGTGCTTCGTGATTCCGAATCGAGTTTCAGATTCTCAGTAATCCAAGAATCCCAAACGATTCGCGTATTTAAGTATTCGTAACAATTCTTCGGAAAATACATCGTCCATTTTGGATTTTTTCCCGCGGATTCCGCACGACACGGAATGAGCGGTGGCCATCTTGCAAAATGGCGGCAGGCGCTTTTCCTGGAATTGGAATGCTTTCGAGACAGGCAAAGAATTTGAATGGAGAACGAGGTATTTTGTGGCGACATGTTGCAAGTTGTAAAATTTTAATGTCACCCTTGTTTACAATGAGACCTAATTTAGCGTATAAAAATTCAATCTTACTCAGGTGCTATTTGTGTTACTTGCACAAATATCACCTAAGTAAGCTGAAAAAGTTGGTTTGAAAATCTCGCAACTTTTAAAATTCCGCGGGATTGCGGGATAGGATTTAGAAATTTGAAACAAAAAGACGCGGGATTTGCGGATTTTTTAATTAAAAGTATTAAATTAAAACAATGCCAACATCTTCATATTATTTTATATAAATTATCTTTGATACTTCTCCATAATATAAAAGAGGATATTGAAGATGTAATATAATAAGTATTTTAGGAATACTTAAAAATTAATCGTAACAAAATATACAAAAACATAACGTTCACGGACTCTCCACAGTTATTCTAGATAAATGGTCTGTGGTACTTGTAATATTATAAAAACTCACTAAAAACATTACGTAATAAGTATTTTGATAAGACTACGGGGAGTCCTATCCATGGAACATCAAAACAGCATGTTTTTAAAATGTAAATTTAGTATTTTTCCAACCCTGCAATCGCGCGAATCCGGCCATGAAAATCCCGCAAATGCACGGGATAAAATATAACTGATATCCTGCCGGATTGCGGGATTGCAAACCCTACTTACCCATGATACCAATATCCGGGTGGCAGATTCTTTCAAAACACCCTTGTAAGAGATCACAATCAGAACAGAATCGAAATGGTTTTAGCCATGTTAAGAGACCAGATCTGAATTGCTAGAATAAATCTTACAATATTTTATTATGAATGATACAAATCATTTATATTTACATTGAAACAAGTGTCAAAATATCATTGGCTACGGTCAAATAAATAAAAAGCCTTTAGCGGAAAATATGATATCTCTGTTAATTAAATGAATTATTAAAAACATTTATTGAAGGATTCCAGATTCCAAATCTTTTAAAAACAGCAGTTTAAAAGAATCCAAAATATTTAAAATCCAACAAACGCATCCAAATGAAACAGTCAACTAATTTTCTGTTTAAAATATTTGATATACATTCTGAAAATTCTTTAAATGGGAAATTTGTTAAATATTACATTATTTTCTGAATAAACGTGATATTAATCAAATTCTAAAAGGCCAGAAAGCCATTTGAATTAGGGGAATTCCGATTTAACGATAAAAATACATCAAAGATGTCCGAATGCAAATATAATTTTTTTAGAAATTATGTATTGTTTCCATTATTATTATTATTAATCCACCTTTTATAATATAAAATGTCGTTTGAGACATGAAAGTGTCTTTGAGTTCAGAAGTTGAATATGTAGTAACGAATATTACGAAAGAATAGTTTTCCTTTTACACGTAACCGTTGATAGTGATGCCTCAATAATTACTTCATTGAACGTCCTTAATCATGTGCACAAATTGCGTCACTCAACGATTAATATACCGACAAAAGATATAAACCATATAGTGGTTGATTTTAGAACACAGTGCTTATTCATTAAATTAGTAAAAAATAAATAATTGATATCGACTGTGTCTTGGTAAAACCCTTCAAGCCACATTTTTTGAGAATGTCACTTTTCAGTGATTTTACATTTTTAGAATAATCTTCAAAGTACAACATGGCTAAGGACGGGTTGTTTCGGAGAATTTGAACAATTCATCAAATTTCAACGTTCATTTTCGGGTTCTGTGAAAGTCCTATTCAAGTTCTGTTATTATATCATTGTAGGCTAGTTGCTTGAAAAAACTGAAATAAAAACAGAACTTGAAAAAATCTTTCACAGAACTTGAAAATGAACGTTGAAATTTGATGAATTGTTCAAATTCTCCGAAACAACCCGTCCTAAGTAATTTTCGATGATTTAAGCATTTTTAATATTAAAAACTAAAAAATTTGCATTGAAATTTTTAGGTTTTAGAACATGAAAACGTAGACCTAAGTATAAATGAATGTATAATACCTAATATGCTATATGTAAAAAAGGGTTCAATGATAACTCAACACAGTGACAATTCAACACACTTTTAAAAAGTGATATAAAGTCATTAGAAACGATGAAATTTTTTTTTAAAATCTAACCTAACCTACATAACCCAGTTAATAAAGTTTTTGTGTCATCACTTTCCATGACTTTATATAACTTTTTAAAGATGTGATGAATTATCATTGTGATGATTTATCCGGTTACCGTAAAAAAGAAGTACCTACCGTACCTATAAGATGGACGTCGTAGGAATCAAACCTATAAACTATGCAAAATCAGACACTATGCAAAATACAAATGTAAACAAAAAAAATAATTTCGAGAAAGCCGTAGATAAAATTAGTGATTCCTCAAATTTCTCATAATTATAAATGGATTTGCAACATTTTACGTCAGAAAAACATATTTTAATTTTACGAAATTGTATTTATCACATTTCCTGTAAAGTTTTCGTTTTGTAGCTTGAAGGGTTTTACCAAACCGCAGTCAATATAGGGATACAGATATCGTAATGCTCGGAGAATTCATTTCTCGAACACATATCTCAGAATTTTGTAAATAAATTCATCTTTCGATTCATTTCGCACAATCGAAAGCGTTGTGATTATTTTCTTACGCAACAGGAAGACGTTAGCATTATTGCCAGATGTTGATATCTTTACAAGAGAAACTCCTTTCATTTCGATAGCATAATAAAATAATGTGACCTTGAATGCTCCTTGGTGGTACTTATTATCCGGATTTAGGTTAGAGGTTAAAATATCTAAATTAAAAAATATAATGAATTCTTGATTTTTTTATGATGATTATTTAGTTTCATCGTGTGCATTTCAAATTAAGTTGGACACTGTCATGGTAACGATTTATTCTTTTTACTTAATTGTGTAACTACAGGATAGAGAATCGGGAGATCTAAATTAAGTGAGTTGGACATTGTAGAGGTGTCCAGTTCATCCTAATATACAATAAATTGGAATCAGACAGCAGGACAGCGATTAGGACCTACATGTAAATTAATACCAAAATGCATAAAATAAATGACAAAACTCGTGCATTCACAAAATTTCTAAGATTAAAAATTAAACATGTTTATAAACCAAGTCGAGTGAGGTATGGTTTACAATACAGGGTTTTCCAATAAGAGGTGTTGTTTTGAATAGCCCGCTATTTCAGTAGATTTTACTTTTGAACCTGTCATTTTTTGACATTTGACAAGTAAAAACTACGCCATTAATAAAAATGGAACGATACACGCTTCAACAACGCATTGAAATTATTAAAATTCACTTGAGTGAATCGAATGCAAATCATCTTGAGTGATGAGGCCCATTTCCACCTCGGTGGCTTCGTCAATAAGTAAAATTGTCGCATCTGGGGCTCACAAACCAAAGAATTATTGTTGAAAAGCCTCTTTATTCTCAACGTGTGACTGTTTGGTGCAGTTTATGGCCGGCGGAGTCATTGGACCTTACTTTTTCGAAAATGAGGCTGGAGCAACAGTTACGGTGAATGGATAGCGCTATCGAGAGATGATTAATAATTTTTTATGGCTGGAATTAGATGGTATTGATTTGAAAATGTTTACTTTCAACAAGACGGCGCTACGTGCCACACAAACAATGAAATCATTGATCTTTTGCGGGAAAAATATCAAAATAACACCTCTTATTGGAAAACCCTGTATTTTCATTCGTAAGAGAACACTCCCAAATCCATATCAACAATATTTGGTAAGATAAAACAGGTTTTTTAAATAAAGAAACTTGAAAATTATATAAATGCATTTTTGAAATAAAAAAAGTTATATAAAATATTTGGTTTATAATTAAGAAACAGCGTTTAAGTACGTTTGATTTCAAAAGAAATTTTGATTGTTATTATTAAATAAAAAAAAAATAGAAACGTACTTTTTTCATTCACCTGATTAGTATCTTCTTATACTTTATACGTCGTTAATTCCATCAGCTGTCAGAAGATCTTATTCAATAAAACGTTAATGGCTTATCAATATGTTCACCATTATTATAAATTTAATTGCAAAAAACGTAAGCAGTAATAATAAAGTTAGTCCGCTTCACATATGGCCGGTGACCGCAACGGGCGCGTAGCACCGCTGGTAGGTTAATAAATAAATTATTATTGCGCACGTAACACGCGAGGCCGCGGTCTGATATAATTGGGGGTCGTTGGCTAATGAGGATGGTTTTAGGGGTCTATAAGGTTGTTAAACAGTGGCACGAATGGATTATTTCAATGCTTTGAGAGAATTGAGAGAACGGAAAAAATCGTAATCCAGTTAAAAAAAAGCATTACAGGTTATTAACGAATGAATTGATAGGTCTTATGATTTTCGCATAGTTATATATTATCAAGACAAACGCAGATGCATTAACACGGTTTGATATCATTATGAATATGCTAAAAGTTTATCAGGAAATGGCCTGCAGTCCCGTTTTTAATCGAATTACCAAAAAATTTAAGAGATTTTTAATTTATTTTATTTATTTATTTATTGATACATTACTCTACAGTACTTTAACATTTCAATTCAGCAACGTTGGCCTCACTGGGTTGTTCACCCGTGCTGAGGCCTCCATTTTAAAATATGCGAATTTATACATTTAAACAAAAAACAACATTAAAATAAAGATAAATTTACATCAAAAATAAAGATTAGAAATCAAAATCCAATTCTCACACCAAAATAAAAACATTAGAAGAGAATGGAAATCGGCATTTACAATGATCTATGTGCTTGTGCATGCCGCTTGCTTTATACATTTTTTGTGTTGCGTGTATATGTTTTATTCTCTTATGTTATAGAATTTTGGAAATATTGTCTTTTTTGTTCTTTAATCCATTTTTTTTATTTTGTGTTTGAATTTATTTTTATTTTCCTCAATTTTTGTTTCAAGTGGAAGACTGTTGAATGCTTTAATTGCGTGGTATTTATGGTGTCTTTGTCCAAAGGTAGTGTTTACCGTCGGAGTTTTTATGTTTTTTTTATACACTTTTCTGACCGGTCTATTAGTGATATTTTGTGTTTGTTGGGGATTGTTTTTTTGGTCGAAAATGTAGTTTAGTAGAGTTTTAACATATAATTGGCGTATATCAAGTATGTCACAGCTTTTAAATATTTGGTCTGTGTCGGTTAGTTTATGTTTTTTGAGTATTACCTTTAATATCGTTTTCTGTGCGATTTCTATTTGAGCGATAGCTGCGTTTGTTGCTCCTCCCCAAGCAATTATTCCATATTCTATTATTGATTGATAGTGCATAATATATTTGTTGAAATGATAACAACAATATAAGACTAGTGCTGCCATCTATGTATTTAATATGTAAACTTATATGAAATAAATGTTAGTCTATTCTCCATCTTTGATCAAACAGCGTTTCATTACAGGTTATGGGCCGTTCGCTTATAAATCTTCGCGATTTTGTTGTTTTTTTTGTTTGACCAGTATAAAAAACACGATTACAAAACGCGATTGAACTGTGTCGTGACGGATTGTTATAATAAAAGTGTACAACTTTAGTATATCGCAGTTTAAAAAATGTCGGCGAACTATCTTGTCAACGTACCCAAGCTAACGGGACGTGATAATTACGACATATGGTGTTTTGCGGCACAGAATTTTTTAATCCTCGAAGGCATGAAGCATTGTGTGCAGCCAGAAGTCGGGATTGAAATAAAACCTGCAGATGATGCAAAAACCAAAGCAAAATTGATTATGACAATCGACTCGTCTTTATATGTTCACGTAAAAGATGCTACATCCAGTAAAGAGTTATGGGATAAATTAAAAAAATTATTCGACGACAACGGATTTTCACGGAGAATAAGTTTGCTGAGAAATTTAATTTCGATTCGCCGAGAGAATTGCAGTTCGATGACGTCTTATGTGACGCAGATTATCGAAACAGCACAGAAGCTTTCAGGAACGGGATTCGAAATTAATGACACATGGACAGCATCATTGCTACTCGCTGGTTTGCCAGATCGTTTCTCGCCGATGGTTATGGCATTAGAACATTCAGGAATTCCTATAACGACAGACTCCATAAAAACAAAATTGTTAGATATGGATTCAGCAAGTCATGACGGGAGTGAAGTTAGCGGAGCTTTAGCAATTCGTTCAACTTCAAAGTACAAAGAAAAAAATAATACGAATATGTCTATGGCCAGCAAAAGTTATGTTGGCAGCACTGGCTTGTCAAAGTCAAACGTCAACAAGCATATAAAGTGCTACAGATGTAAACAAATCGGGCATTACAAGAACCAGTGTACAAATACAGAAAATAACTTGTCAAATCAGATAAATAAGGATCGAAAGCAGTATAATGCGTTTAGCGCAGTGTTTCTGAGTGGAAATTTTAACAAAGACGATTGGTATATCGACTCGGGCGCGAGTGTACATCTGACAGCAAATGAAAGTTGGATTATAAATGCGCAGTATGAACAAGAAAAAATAATTGTTGTCGCAAACAGTGAAAAGGTGTCAGTATTGTGTTCTGGCGATGTAAAAATCATGACTAAAACAGATAATCATGAGTATGACATCATGGTGAAAAACGTATATTGTGTACCAAGTCTAACGACGAATTTATTATCTGTTAGCCAACTGATTATGAAAGGCAACCGTGTATCTTTCACTGGAAATGGTTGTTCAGTTTATAATAAAAATAACGAGTTGGTTGCTACGGCAGTGTTGGTCAATGGAGTATATAAAGTGAATTTGTTAAAACAAGACTGTTTAGCAGCATCAGTTGTGTCAGGAATGACTTGGCATCGAAGGTTAGGACACATAAACAAAGATTATTTGAATCAGATGGAAAAAGCTGTGCATGGTATGTCACTTGATAAAAAAGTTGACATAAGCAAATCTTCATGCACAACATGTTGTGAAGGCAAACAATGCCGGTTACCTTTTAAGAGCAGTGGCCAATGAAGCATTAATCTCCTAGATATTGTGCACACAGACATATGTGGGCCTATGGAGAATGTGTCTATGGGCGGCTCGAGATACTTCTTGTTATTTGTTGATGATCATAGTAGGATGACATTTGTTTATTTCTTAAAACACAAAAATCAGGCTTTGAAGTATTTCAAGATTTTTAAAGCTCAGGTGGAAAATCAAACAAAAAAAACAATCAAAGTATTAAGGAGTGACAACGGACTGGAGTATTGCAATAAAGAATTTGATGATTTCCTGAATAGTGCCGGTGTGATTCATCAGAAAAGCAACCCTTACACCCCACAACAGAATGGATTGTGTGAACGATTTAATCGCACAATAGTTGAAAAAGCAAGATGTCTACTTTTTGATGCAAACTTAGGCAAAGAGTTCTGGGGTGAGGCCACCAATACGGCAGTGTACCTGCAGAATCGGATTGTGGCAGCGGCATTGGAAAATAAAACTCCATATGAGTTGTGGACTGGCTCCAAACCGGATATAAGTCATATCAGAGTTTTCGGTAGCACTGTGATGGTCCATGTAGCTAAAGAAAAGCGAAAGAAGTGGGATAAGAAAACAACCAAATGTATTCTCATAGGATATCCAGATAATATAAAAGGATATAGGGTCTTCAATCCAAAAACAAGGAATGTAACGACTAGTAGAGATGTGATCATCATTGAGAAGGAATCAAAATCTGAAAATTTAATGGAAGTGCAAGGTCAGAATATTGATTCAGTGGGGGATAGTAAGGAACTTGATGATACAGAACAATGTGGTCAGAATGTTGATTCAGTGGGGGATAGTAAGGAACTTGTTGATACAGAACAATGTGAAATTGAACCTGTGCCTAGTCAAGAACACTCAAGTTTCATGGACAGTTTTATAGATAATGATGAAACATATGTTCCCAGTGATTATGAAGATGCAGACAGTGAGAAAGAAAGCCCGCAGTGCCGACCTAACCGGGAGAGGAAGATTCCAGAGAGGTATGGGTTATCAAATCTGTGCGTTGACAGTGAAACATATGATAATGCGGCTGGTTTGTCTCTGCATGACGCTTTAAATGGACCAGAAAAAGAACAGTGGGAGTTGGCTATAACAGAAGAGTTGCAGTGTTTCAAAGACAATGATGCGTGGGAGATAAGTGATGCTCCAAAAGATGGAAGAGTTGTACAGTGCAAGTGGGTGCTTCGTAAAAAGTATGATAGTGAAAATAAAGTCCGCTTTCGTGCACGTTTAGTGGCAAAAGGTTTTTCACAAGTTGAAGGTGTGGACTTTACAGAAACATTTTCTCCCGTAGTGAGACATACTACATTAAGATTACTTTTTGCATTGTCAGTACAACTAAATTTGAAAACAACACATCTTGATGTAACAACGGCTTTCTTGAATGGTACACTTGAGGAAACTGTTTACATGAAAATACCAAAAGGTTTTTCTGAAAAAACACAAAATGGTCAAGTACTTAAATTAAAAAAGGCCATTTACGGGCTTAAACAATCATCAAGAGCTTGGTATAAAAAAGTAGATGAATGTTTGTTAAGCATAGGTTATATTAGATCTAAAATAGAACCATGTATGTATACAAAAATGAAAGATCAGTTTAAAACTATTGTCGCATTGTTTGTAGATGACTTTTTTGTTTTTTCAAATGATACTAATGAAACTAAGCATTTAAAGGATGTCTTAACAAGTCATTTCAAAATAAAAGATTTAGGAGAAATAAAGAAATGTCTGGGTGTTTACATAACTGTTAACAAATCTAAGCAAACAATAATATTAAGTCAGAAAGATTATATTGATCAGCTGTTGCATAAGTTTAATATGAGCCAAAGTAAACCTGCACAGACTCCAATGGAAACAAAGTTAAATGTGTCAAAAAATGAACATTGTGTTGGTAATTTTCCATATCAACAAATAATTGGATGTCTTATGTATTTAGCGGTTCTAACCAGACCGGACATTGCATATACGGTTGGTTTTTTAAGCCAATTTAATAATTGTTATTCCAAAGAACATTGTTCTTATGTAAAAAGGTTATTGAGATACCTAAAATGTACTAAAGATTATGGTTTAAAGTATTCCGCTAGTGGAAGCTCAATATTAAAAGGGTTTGTAGATGCTGATTGGGGCGGAAACATTATAGATAGGAGGTCATACACTGGAATTTGTTTTACTTTATCCGGTTGTGTTATATCTTGGGAAACAAAAAAACAGAATACTGTTGCACTATCTAGTAGTGAGGCTGAATATATGGCCATCACCGAAGCCTGCAAAGAAGCAATTTATTTGAGAAATTTACAATATGAAATAACTCAAAAAATGTATACTATTGATATTTTCAATGACAATCAGAGTGCGCAAAAGTTAACAGCAAATCCAGTTTTTCATAAGCGCACCAAACATATTGATATTAAATATCATTTTTGTAGAGAATGTGTAGCAAATAATATTGTAAATGTTAAGTATTTGCCAACAGCTGAAATGCCTGCTGATTTGTTCACCAAAAGTTTGGGTTCCACAAAACATTATGAATTTTTGGATAAACTAGGTGTGCAAATTGTTTAATTTAATTGTATTTATATTGTTAGTTATAGTGGGGGTGTTGAAATGATAACAACAATATAAGACTAGTGCTGCCATCTATGTATTTAATATGTAAACTTATATGAAATAAATGTTAGTCTATTCTCCATCTTTGATCAAACAGCGTTTCATTTTCAATTGTTTTATTTTATATATGTTTCTTATATTTAGGAAAATGTGTATTGTTCTGAGGAGTCTATTTGTGATTTGTTTGATGTGATGTGTCCATCTAAGATTATGGTCAATTACGATTCCTAGATACTTTATTTGTTCTGTTTTTTCTAGAGGGGGGCAATCGCAGATGTTGGTGTTTATGCATTCGTGTATTTTTATGGTGTTTGTATTGTTTTTTGGCTGTCCTGTGTTGGTTACGCTGTACGTTGTGAATTTTGTTTTCGATATGTTTAGTGTGAGTGTATTTGAGTCCAACCATTTAACAATATTCTTTTTCTCCGTGTATAAACGGTAACTCTTGAATGTTGCCGAGTAAACGAGAAAACTATGTAATTTAAAAGACTAATAAACGAAAATAGTTGGTAGAGCGGCGTCCCTGCAAGACGAGGATCCTGGGTTCAAGTCCTAGATGTGACAGTATATTTTTCTGATTTTTGTGTTTCAAAATGTCTTTTAAGAATCCCTAATATTGTCTTCAATAGATAAATATTTACAAGTTGAGGTTTTACTCATAAAAATAATTTTAATTATCTTCGCTGCTAGTCTTCCGCTAGGTGTTCAGCTTTGGAGAAAGTTCTAAATATTTGAGAACAACTGCGACCACAAGTAACTGATGGCGGGTCTGTTGGTAAAATATGATAATGCCTTCGATATTACAACTTTCTGAAGGTTACGTCAATGTACGAAGCACCAATGAGAGAATGATCTTAACGTTTAACAAATCCATCCATTACCTTAAGCACACTATCATCATCATCATCAGCTATTGTTCATCCTTCAGATGTATGAAAGCAGGGCCGGCCCTATGCGAGCGCAATTGGAGCAGATAACGGCGCTGATAATCATTCCTAACACCTAACAGTTCTAACACATAACACACACATATACAAATCATCTGAATATTGTTGATTACAGTATCACTTACCTAGGCCACTACGGGTTTTGACAAGGGGCGTCAAAATTTTATTCGCTCCAGGCGGCGTTTGGCTCATGGTCGGCCCTGTATGAAAGCCTGATTACACTATATTTTTTTATTACTGAAAAATAAATTACTCTATTAGTTATGAAGTACTAATAAGTAACCTTTTATACATAATATAATATTCATTATGAAAATGGTAAAAAAATAATCACCTTTTCTGTCTCAATATTTTTTTACACTTAAGTTACAGGCAAATTTTCAGAATAAAAAGATTACATACGTATAAATGTTTGAAAAAGGTAAGGGATCTACAAAGGCACTGCCTGTGCGTAGGGAATATGAAAATAATAATAATAAAATCAGAATAAAAATAAACTTTTTAAACTAAAAACCATCTAATTTAAATGAAAAGTGTTGAACTTATCTAAGTCATTTGGCCATTAGTTTAATTATTTCACATGCTATATTTTGTTATTATTACATACTTTATTAAATTTATGCGGACTAATAAAACTGCTGATGTGTTTGCATTAATTTGGTATCAGATTTCAAGGGTGTAAAGTACACTTTTGCATATTCTATATATATATATATTTTTTTTTTAATTTTTGTTTTTACATACATGTTTCATGGTTTGCAGGATAAATAATTTGCAATTATTATAATATATTTTAGTTTCTTTGTAAATTAGAACCAACATAATAATAACTCCTTAGGAAAATAATGGAGTTTTTTTTTGGAAGATAGTATACTCACATTACTCACACTAAAATAGCAGTGAAAAGCGAACGGTTCAAAACATCCAATTACATTTCCCTCAGAAAACTATTTATCATTAAAGATGTGTATCTTTGTACCTATCTATATACATTCTATATTAAATTAATCTTAGAAATAAAACATAATTTTAAAATCGTACTGTATAAAGCACGTACCTATTGAATAAATATTCACTTTTAAGGTCCTTACTAATAAACGTTTTTAAATTTTACACAACAATCAAACAACCATTAATGTTTTTGTAAATTTTTTTTAATCGGTTGTATAAAATTTAAAACACATTTATAAAAAAAGCTCAAATTAAGCATCTTTCCAGAACGTTCATTCAGTAACTCAGTATAAAATCGCACTGGTGGAAGAACAGAAAATAAGTGTTTGAAATGGCTTTAGCCATGTTTAGTTAGCCATATGCCGAATAATATTCCTCTTACCTATCTTCTTCTCATCCCCATCTTCTACAGCCTTTTAACATTCCCCATAATTCGAAAGCGATAGTTTCGACAACCCCAGGTAGTATTTAAAAAATATTAAAAAAGATATAAAGTGGCCATCACAATAAAACATATCACATCAATGACATTAAAATGTATCCAACAACCTTATCACACCCCACTGTTGAATTATCGATAAAACTTTAATCAATTAAGCTCAATGGGGGTTAGAGTGACCCATTAGAGTCCACGCGCCCTTAACGGTGACCACGTGGCTACAATGGACACTGGCCACTAGCCACCAGGGTAGCATAGCCATTAAAAGGTAATAGTTACAGACTACTGTTGCTATTCTACCAGAGTGGCTGGTACAGTAATGACTGTTTGGACAGCCAGTTGGCTAATGGTCAAAACAATTTATTGAAGGTCTTTTATGTTTATTGATTTTTAGGGGTTGGGATATATATATATATTGATAGGGGTGTTTAACACAATTTTAAAGATCACTTTTTACAGTGTGTTAACTACACATCTATTGTACCAACACCAGCTTGCCACACGAAAGAACTTTTTACTGTAAAATTCAAAATATAGGTAAATAGCACAAAAATTATACGAAATGTTCTTTTCTACCTGCAAAATAATGGGTGTAAGGAATATTGCAGGCCTAATAAAGTTTAAAGAAGAATTGAGAAAACATATTTTCCTGTTTTAAAAAAAAGCATACGGCACCACATGTGCCATTAACATGGGTATAAAGTTACAAGTAAAAAGTATTAAGTGTAAGAAAATATGAAAATTAAAAATTTAACTGCGACCTATATGTCATATTTGAAGCAGAGCAAATGTCTTTTCGGACATTGGGAATGTTTGATAGGACATCAAACAGAGGAACAAGCGTAGTTGAATTATTGAAGCTAATAGAATTGAAAGAAAACGAATACGCAATTCATTGACTTTAATAATTCATCTAAGACACGATCAATTTATTACGTGCTTCAAATATGACAAAAGTCCTCAAAAACAAATTAACCTATCTAGTATCAAAAAGTACATACGAAGTGCCAAAGTACATTAAAGTTAGTATTTCTCTTCAAAATTGGGAATGTGCAGTTTTTTTCAATTTTTTAGGACTTATACCAATAGTATAATTCTTAATAGATTTAAAAATTGGGGTGAAGTGTGTTCCTCTCATTGTCCACGCTCTGACTACTACAGAATGTCTTACTATTATATATCTAATCATTGACCTAATATCTACCTATGAAATGTAATTGTTGTTAGTATCACTTAAACTGAGCTGGGCGGGTTTTTAATTGCTATTATTTAACACGTCATTTAAACATTTTTCTTAATGCGGAATTTCTTCGGTGAGTTATGAGAGGTTCCAGTTTTGGTCGCCGTGAGGTCGCAGTTAAATTTTGTAACGGTATTTCAGTACAAAATTGGGTATTTATTTTCAAGTCTTAATTTTTTGGGTCCGGTCGCCTGCAAACCGAAATGAACCTTACGGTCGGTTAAAATTGAGGGGCGGTGTGGTCGTTTTTTCCCTGCAGACCCCCGATTTATTTTTTTTTACGCGAAGGCTATGCAAAATTAACCCGAAACATACGATTTGAATTTGACCAATCAGAGAACCGAAAACGTTCAGACGATAGCATAATAATACTATCAGATAATAAATTATTTTCCATTGATGCCAATCTGTGCAAACTCATAAATAACCGTTATTATTAAATTACAGGTGACTAGCGTTGCTATATGTTTGTTGTCAGAATAACCACTTGTTTTTTATGGTTCAAGAAAAGACAAAAAGAAAAAAATATGTAATTTTTGAAAATCAATAATCTCTTAAGTGAGAACTTTAGTAAGGGATAGTATAAATGTAACAATATCATATAATAAACAAGGCAGTTAAAATACCTGGATCAAAAACAAGAAATACAAAGGGCTTCACAAACATTGTCATATCAAACCACTATACTTTGCATATGCATGAATTAAGAGTTTGCATCGACTTTAATTTATGCATTACATAAATGAAACTCTAATAATATAATATATAACAAAAAAATATACATTGTAAAATATATATATATGTATATATTTTACAATTAAATTTGATCGCCTGTAGGGATAAGTGCACACTGCACATATCAATCTGAACTGGTAACCTACTCCCACGTTACCGTTGTCATAAACAGAATTATTTATTTTCACTTCTTTAGTGATTACAAAAGCGCTTTGTGGCGTCATTTTAATCAAAAAATATTGTATGTACGTTTTTTATAACTAATTAACACCTCTCATTGTAATATTTTTGTCTATAGGTACTGTTAAATATTGGACTAATCCTTTTTAAATTCCTGTTCAATTTGTTTTATAATATTAAAATAGAAGGAAGCTTCGGTCACAAGCGGTTTATTGCAGACTTAGAAAGATAAATTAACAACTGACATTAGAAAATTTAAAGAGAAATAATGTCAACAGAAAACAAAAGACTGATTATCATGGTAACATAGGAATCTGCTAAATTGAAAAGTCAATAAATTTGTTGCTATGATAAAATTTAAGTGACATCTGCTGAAAATATTATATATATCTTTAAAAATAAACAGGTACTATTCCTCTATTTTTAAATTTGATAATTTTCACAATACGTTTATTCTGTCGAAGAAACTATTGCTTTTGAAATATGTCGATATTTTTTTGATTGAATGGAGGTGTATACAAAGTATTTTATTGTCATATAATTATATATTTTAAGAATCTGGCGTATTTTTGTCAATGATAAGACGTGTCGTGTCATTTAAACACTTATTATTTGCGAATTGCAATGTAAACAACTTAAGCACACAATCGTTCTTGCTTTATAAAAATATAGGGCACGAACTTCTGTTGTAATTTTATACAAATATGCTGTTAAAAAAAATTAAGTAAAATCTTGGTGTCTCTTGTTGGAATTATTCTCGTATTGTAAATTACACGTAACGGTCACCAGATAAATTACAAAGAGATCTGTTAAAAAGATGCGACACTTTGTAACGTTATTATTGAGGATTTGCAGGGCTAAACTTATATTTTTCAAATAAAATAATTCTTAAGGTTGCATTGTCATTTTCCTTTTGGAGTCCTTCTAGAGATTTATCAGAAAAAAACATCTATTGACTATATGATAACGCACGGAAAAAATAGTATTGCTAATTTATTCAGAATCTCTTCATATTGTGGGTAACCAGTTAAAAACAGGATTGCTGGCCGTTCCCTGATATTTTTTTAGTAAATTCCTAATATATCGGAACACGTGTTCATGTACCTGCATTTGCCTTGATATAATGACGAAATGCGAAAATATTACGATTTTTATGAACACGTGCTCTGACGTCGTGATAATATATTCGTATTTTACTAAAAGTTTATCAGGAAACCTATTAAATCATTCGTTAATCATTTAAAGAGATTCTTAATAAATTAGCAATACTTATTTTTCTCCGTGCGGGTAATTCATTCGATAGATTCACAATACCTCTACTTTGACGAGTGCATTGCAATATAACGTCGATACATATAAGTCACATTGGAAAATTGTATTAATTATACGGATTTAAAAACTACCATTGATTCCTTTTAGTCCAGAGCATGGCTTATCACATTTTGTATTAACTTCCCCTAAATTTACCACGTAACATCCTACCCCAAGACTTTATATATCTCTAATATAATTTCACAAACTATTTATGTACCAATATTGAAATGTTTATTTGCCCCTTGAGTTAGGTTATATTAGGAAATGTTTTCTTACAGTTTAGTACGGTAAGGCAACCTTACATGTTATATATTGTAATGAATTATATAACATGTTAGATTATTACACTGTACATCATTATTATTTTTCAACAATTTTTTTGCATTAATGTACACTTATTACATTCCTCTTCAATTCACAAGTAAATGTTTCTAATAAAACGGTAGTTAAAATGTTAAGATGTAAAATAACTGCATTGTAAAATCATTTTTTTTATGAAAGTAGGTGAAAAAGTTTTTTATTTTTTTTTATAGTGAATACCTCACAAGAGTCCCAACTGCTCCCGTCTGGAGCCAGTGACACTATGGCATCCCCAATTGGGAGATGTTGTGAGGTTGAAGGTAAGTGGGGAAGAGAAAGAGGAAGGTGAGGAAGTACCTGGCTATTCAGATCTAGTCACTAAACACGGCTAAAGCCATTTGGAGCAACGTTTCAATTCTGAATGGTGGTCTTACACCAGGGCGATACTGGTAGTATCTTCCACTCTGGAACGTGCCGCAAATATACTATATATTATATTTTAATTAATTAATTGTGAAATAACACAAATTAATCAAATAAAATTTTTATTTGCGCACGCCGGGTTCGAACCCGCGACCTTCGGAATGGCAGTCCAATGCGTTACTACTGGACTATGCCGGCCGCCATTTAATAAAATGTTGCATAATTATCTTTACACCCTTATGGTACTTTACCGGTTTACAATAAGGTTTTCTTTTTTAATCGCAAATTCACTTTGTAGCGTCATTTTATTTTAATTGAAATACCTTAAAATGACGATATGTGTTTGGTATGACGATGAAACCACTGGTTTCGAAACATTTCGATAATTTTTATTAAATAGTGGTGAAAACAAAGTTATTTATTTTCATTTTCGTTACAATAAGGTATATTTTTTTAACATTTTTACTTGTCTTAAAAGCTTTCAGAAAGTGTTTTAATATTAACCACGTGTTGCTTCTGAAACTGCTTACGCATTACAGCTTCACATGAACATGAAACATTAACTATAAATGATTTGAATGAAACGAAATGAATGGATGTTTGCTGAAATTGGGTGATAGTAATTATATGAATATGCTCAAATTGTCAGACAGAAGAATTTTCACTGACTTGGTATTTCTATATAAAATTCTAAATGATTTAGTTGATAGTCCGGTATTGGTAGAATTGATAAGCTTTCGGATTTTTTTCAGTGCAGAAATTCTGGAACTAACTACCATATGTATTCCTCTTTGCCCAGAATACTAATGGAGGGAAACAATTATATCAAGTCAGTGGATATCTTCAATTTATCTTAAAACAAATATAAAGTGTTGTTAATGAAGCAATTTATAATAATGTAGGTATATTTCTACAATAAATAATGTATATTTCTTAATATTCTCATGTAAAAGCCCCGAAAAAGAGCGTTAATAAATAAATAAACTATGTGTAGGAATGAGAAAGGTTTGGAAAGAGGGAAAAAGGAAGACCATTCGCTATATCTGAGAAGTAGCACAAAACACAATCACAATATAATGAGTTCCACCGCGATACCTCGAGGTAATTATCGCCACAACGAAACGGATGAGTACCTACTTAGAATTCGAAGCACTCGAATTTGAACTGTGTTCTTGCTATTGTTCGAAATTTTAAATATGTTCCAGCAAGGTGATGGTTAAAAATAGGTAGGAACTGGATAAATGACATTCCGGTAGGAACTAAGCATATTCGCAATTTCAAAACCAAACACCGTGAGTAGACGCAGGTCCAAATTCGCTCCTGCATCGCATTGCATTTAAACACAATGACAAAACTTTGCAAGGAAATGCAAAGTGTT
Organism: Hesperophylax consimilis; assembly: GCF_061612785.1. Lineage (NCBI taxonomy): Eukaryota > Metazoa > Arthropoda > Insecta > Trichoptera > Limnephilidae > Hesperophylax > Hesperophylax consimilis. The sequence goes on from NC_142857.1 coordinate 9,622,029, forward strand.
ATTAGCCAAAAGGTATTGTGCTGGCCATGGCGTGTCAGCCTTCGTGCCGTCACTCGTGATTGATTTACTCCGCTTCTCACACAACCTCAATAGAAAATAAAGCCACGTTCCTCTGTTATGATCCTGCCGCCGAAAGCTCCGCTGTAACTTCTCTTACAGTTAAAAGCGCCGATCACGAGAAAGAGGGAGATGTTACAACGGAGTCATTAAAAGTATGCCTTTAGGGTTTTGACAAAGGTGATTGTAATTCCCTTCCTCTTTCTCTCCTTGCTCCTGAAGCACGCACAGGGAACAGAAAAGGAATATTTAATGACTCAAATTTGCGTTTACAATATTTTTGGTAAGCCACAAAGTACTTTATGCGATTTGAAAGGGTTTTGTGAGCAAAAGCATTACGATATTTTGAATAAGCCACAGTTTGGCATAAAAATGAATTAAAAAAACTATTGGGTTTTTTTAAAGATGTGTTGTTAAATGTGCGTTTTACGGTTCAATGCATCATACCACTGTTGGTCATAATTCCAACGTATTGGCTTATTTTTTGAAGTTTGTGTGTGTTCACATTTTTAATAATTATAATATAATCAATCACAATGTGCATATCTTCACCCTTATTAATTAATTACTTGCCCACTAGAAAACTTAAAAAAATGGAAATGGTGACTAAAGCCCTGATTTATTTTTAGAGATTTCGTTTTGCGAAAACCTTGAATGTGTTTATGTCTCACAAAAATTGATATTAGAAATGAAATATACTTTTGTTTATTGTTATAGATCTGGCTGCTTGGTAGGTAGAACAAACAGAATTCTTATTTACCTGTAGTACCTACACGTACGCCCAAAATATGTATTTTGGATTTGGTAATCTGAAAATAATTCGCGGCTATAAAGCGAAATGTAATAAGACATAATATTAATGTACAAGATATTGAAAAATACAAAATAAAGTCTTACGTTTTATAAGTTTTAAAATTGGTATTCGAGCAATTTTGTTGAACTACAACAATCTCTTAAATTAAATAAATGGGCTTTAATTGTATGGCAGCAGGATTTACATCGACTTGATATTTACATATAAAATTCTAAGCGATGCATTCGATAGTCAGAATTGCTTGCATGATAAGATTTTGGATTCAACTACGCAATACTCGTCAGGATTTATTTCATTGCATAAATTCTGGGACTAACTACTGTATGTATTCCTCATTTTCCAGAATGCTTACGGAGTGAAATAATTATACCGATTCAGTGGATATCTTAAATTTATCACTGCAAAAAAGATTTTTACTAATTTAGTTTAGTTATGTATTATAAGTACTGTAAAATTTTTACTATTCATTTGTAAATGCACCTAAAAGGGTGTCCATAAATAAATAATAGTTTAAAAATACTAATTTTGATGTTAATCTACAGCGGATAAGTGGATGAGTTATACACTGAATTTGAAAATACTATGAATTGGTTTTTGTAATATTTTCTTTTAATAATGCATTGTTCACTTTTTAGAACACTGATTTTCAAAATGCATTACAAAAACTAATTCACTCGTTATTCACCAAAACGCAGCCAAAATTAGAGATGCCCCATGTTATAATACGATACCACAAAAGCCAAAAGGGTTTCAGATAATTGCAGTGGAGCACCGGAAAATCACATCGCGCGTTATAATAATAATAAGTACGATAATTGACTGTTAGATATTGTATACAGTCAATTATTACAAGTACGATAATTGGCTGAATACGAATAAGCAGAGCATTTTGTAACGCCATACCATAAATATATTATTATTATACTATTCAATTAATCTGACTTTTAACTTTACTTGCTAAACGAAAATAATTTTCGGGGTCCAGTTTTAAACACAACGCTGGGGGATCCAAAGCAACCGGAATTCATTTATTAAAAATTAGTTGGGTACATACTTCTGTCACGTATAAAATAATCTTCGTTTAATGTAATTCACTTGTTGATATTTTTTCACTACTCGGAGCATTGTTTTTTTTTCTGTTAAAACAAACAAAAAAATCCAAACATAGGTACTTTACAACAAACATGTTGATTTTTATAAACATTCACAAAGTTATTACACATTTCTCTGTAACTACTTTCATAGAACCAAATACTCTTTAATGTTTTCTTGTAATTAATTAAATACAATTAATGAATTGCTTTCTACAATAGAACTAGCAGGTACAATTCAAGTTAGCATAGATGATTAATATAGTCTTTAGTGATTATATATAACATAGTTAATACACCTTAATACAGGCATAGTTAGTAAACCTTAATACAGACATACCTGCTAATATTGATATCGTTATAATCAGTATATTATGTTATTACACTTATTACAGTACTTTTGAATAACTTACCTACATTAATACATACCTTTGTGTTTTGTGACGCTGAATTTTTTTAACAGATTTCCGCTCCAACCAATAAAGAGGCTAGGATTTAAATTTCAATCTAGCCGCCCGCACTGGTGCCGTAGCGAAAACGTCATCTAATGACAGTTGACCAAAACACCGTACCGATAAAACAACCGATGTGTCAATTCGAATTTTATTTCGGAATTATAATTAGCTCAATCTTATACGAGTGCCTGTGAATTCCTCCACCATACGAGCGGTAACGAAAGAACCATATCATCGAACGTCACAACCAACTCTTCCGTAAGTCACATTTGCGAATACCTATCTTTTTGGTTCAGCGAACAGAGCGTTAATTTACATAGGCACATAACTGCATATACTATAACCATTATAATCTAACCCATGTGTCGATAGTCTACGCGAATATCACATAGCTTGTTTATTGTTTATTGTGGTATTTTAAGTAGGTACATAGTTATCTATGTCCTAATACAATCCTTATATACATATAATTATGGTAACACATTTAAAATGAATCAATCACATATTTTCTTAATTTAATTTTAAATGTTTTTATGTTTTCTTCTGATTTTATTTCTTCTGGTAGCTCTCCAAATATCTTCAACGCTCCGTACATCAATGACTTTTGACTCTGTGTTTTTTTCCTGAAGGGGAGTCTCAATTCATTTCTTTTCCTTGTCTCATGTGTGTGTTTGTTCTGCAATTTATCAATTTTTCTTAGGAATTTACTAGACGTATGGCCATTGATTATCTTGTAGATTAAACATATGGTATTAAAGTAAATGATTTGTTTAAATGACAAGATATTTAACTCCTTCAACATGTTCTTAATTTTTGTGTATCTATTTTTCTTCAATATGGTTCTCATTGTTCTATTTTGTAGAATTGTCATTTGTTTCATTAAACCGTCGTTGGATAAGAATAGAATGCTGCTACAGTAATTTATGTGTGGTACAATAATTGCGTTGTACACATTTTTACTGGAAACTGTGTTAAGGAATCTTCTCATTCTTCCCAACAGTGAGATTTTTTTGGCAATCTTTTTAATAATTTGTTTTGTATTTTGAGCAAAAGTTAATTTGGAGTCAATTATTACCCCCAAATATTTCATTTCAAATACTTCTTTCAATACTTCACCGTCTATCAATATGTCTTTTTTTGTTTGCGTTACTCGTTTTCCAATGTTCATGAATTTTGTTTTGTTTACATTCAATTTAAGTTTATTTTTCTTCAGCCATATTGATGTATTATGTAGGTCTTCATTTAGATGGTTCATTATGAGTTCATAATCTTCTCCTGTTAGCGTGAATAAATAAATAAATAATGACTTTTGATCTGGTCAACAAATGTAGCTAAATGGATTGGCCATTAACATTTCGTTTCTGAAGTGTTTAGACTAGGTTACACTGAGAGCAACCTCTACCGGTTTATCGGCAAGAAAGGATTGAAAATCAAACTGCAGGTGTTCAAGGATTTAGGTGGCTATTACTCGAGCAAACCTTCCGTAAACGCTCTGCCACAATTAAGCGACAAAGGGATGCTGGGCGGCCATTGTGACGGACCGCAGATTGGTGCGGGCTTAATTGAAGACGCGGGATGAAAGCAAACCGAAACGCGGATGCGACCACAATGCTCGGGCATATCGATTATTATTTTGATGATTCGGAATTAAACGATACTCCATTCAGCATATTGTTAAGATTTTATTCATTTGTACACATAACAAAACCTCAAGTTCGCTAATTGATATTTATGTATCTAAATTTGTGAAGTGTTAATCTCAAGTGACCTACCAGGTAAGTATGGTACAGTATATTATCTCCATATATAGTAAGTAGATCATTGTACAAGTGTATTATATATTTGCACAGCGCCCTTGAGGTGATTTCGCACAAAAAGGGCGCTATATAAATCATTCAAATATTTTTATTATGTAAGTGATGGTTTTTTATATTACAAATTAGGTCTCGTGTGGTTTATATCGCTAATATTTTTTGTATGATTAACACTCACGAAGTCAAAGTTTTTTTTTTTTTTTTTTTTTTTTCCTAGCTGTACCCCGCCACGCGTTGCTGTGTCTCAGTCTGTCTGTACAGATAGAGAAACAATGGCGCGTGTTGCTTTACGTCCAACAGATGGCGCTGTTTTTTTTTTTTTTTTTTTTAAAAAACACGTTTTTACATGTCACAGGTGACAACTATATAAAATATAGAAGCACACACGTATTCGAATGCAACACCAAGTCAAAATTTGAAAGCAATCGGTGAAGATCTTTGGAGATTTAAGATTTTGAGCAAACGAGCACTTAAATTTTTATTTATATATCTAAAAGGTGTGTATATCCATTTTACATAAACATGAAAAGTAACAGAAATACAATACATAATAATTTTCGTTGTCTGTGCATCGTTAATCGAAGTTAATGTTGATGAATTAGCTCAGTGGTCAGAGTTACCCCCCTGATTGTAAAGATCTTGAGTTCATTTCCCAGATGCGATCGAATCTTTTTCTTACTTTTTTGTTTCACGTTTAGTGAGTAATGTTGTCTACAGTAATTATATATCACAGAGTAAGTACACATCAATACAGACATAGTTAGTACACCTTAATACAGACATAATTAGTACACCTTAAAACAGACATAGTTAATACACCTTAATGCGGATATAGTTAGTACCTACACCTTAATACGGACAGTTAAGGCGATGCACTACGTTGTGTAATATTTTAAATTGAGCCGCTATCAATAACAACCCTTACGTAGATGGCCATAAGGTTTAAATTCCCGCTTAACACCATCCGCCTGTTTTGTTTTATGCAAGAAAAAAACATGGCCAAATAGTGCCTTTTATTTTATTTTGTGGATGTTCGGCATTAATATTTCTTTTTTTTTCGATAATTTTATAAATAACTTAATTTGCCACATTACACAATAAAATCATAACCGAAAATGGGTTCGTAAGTAGGAGATTTTGATCTTTAAAGCATTTTTCATGGGCCTTATGCATTATTTTTTTCTGGGCTTATAAAAAGACTTATCTAAAAAAAAATCGATTATTTCAAAGACCAAGATGTATTCTACTCGCAGTATTTAATTAAAGCACCTGAAACATTTCTAGGCCACCAAATTTTCAAACCAAAAACACATGATTTTGCATTACTACGTGTGGCATCGCCTTAATGTATTGTATCAAATAATATTTGAAAGTAGATTCCCACAGTAGGAATATTTCTCATGTTTACAGTCATCTTTTAATCAACGTTAGCATTCATATTCCTGTGTACAATATACTTTACTTGCCAAGTAACCGCTTTGAAATTTATGAACTGATGGCTGAATGTATTTCAAGATTAAAAAAAGCTTAAAAATCGAACCGTTAAAAAACAAATCTATCTTCAATTTTCGTCAATTCTTGGGCCGACTGGAAGCCAATTTCAAATATATTTTTTTGTTTGACTCAGTATTGAACCTTCTTCCCCAGGGACTGGCTTTTAAACTGCTGCGAACTTTTAAAATGTATCATAAAACATTCATTTTAATTTTTTGGTTTGACTGAGGAATGAACATTCTTCGCCAGGGACTGGAGTTAACACCGCTAACACCTAAGCCAAATCCTAATTGGATGGTACCCACATTTATTTCTTGTTAATAAGGATTTGACTTTAGTTAATACTGCTGTAAATTTTTAAATATAATGTCATCTGATTTCAGACAAATGCGCGTGTGCATGAATGCCACCAAAAGTTGATCGAAAGCATTGTCATCAAAAACAAATCTATCTGCCGAGTTTCAGCTTGGTCGGATGTCGGGTAATAGGTTAATAGGTTAAGACTCCTTTTCATTAAATCGAGAATTTTTTTTTTTTTAATATGTTTTTATTTTTTTAAATCAAAAGATAATAAATACTTTACTATTCCAACTTCACCTCACATTTACTCATCTGAGATTCAATTGTTTCGGTATTCCACCCTCTCCCTGCCATCCCACCCCCCGTAGCCTTTATTCCCCCTACATCCCTTACAGTGGACTTATTACCAGGGGGTGGTGGGTGGCGTGGATATCGCATAGCAAAATCACGGCAGAATTCACCGATTTCTGATACTGAGAGGAACGAATTGGTGAATTCTTTAAACGAATTTATCACAAAAAAAAATAATGACAATTATTTTATAAACTATTGGATTTGTATAAAAGATTTAATCTATTAATTTACTTTATACACAGAGAAAAATGATTATTCAAACTATTAGTAATCCTGTTAAAAACAAGATTGCGAACCACTTCCTTATAAAGTGTTATATAAAATAAACTAATATATATATTGACGAAATGCAAAAACGTTTTTGGATATTGTGATTAAGCATTGGTATTTTACTTAAAGTTTAACAGGATACCTTTCAATTCATTCTTTAATGGCCTACAATCCCGTTTTTGACAGAATTACGAATAATTTGAAGATTATTAATAAATTAGCAATATTATTAGTCAGAAAGTTTTTTCCGTGGATGATAGAGCTTGTCTTGTAACTGGTCCGCTCATTGGGAAAATTCACCTCGACACTTTACAATAGATGGAATTCATCTGAATTTAAACAAGCCTTAAAAAAAAATTACTTAAAAAATCCTGCTGCTTATAATACTGTTAACTTTTAATTTATCATAATCAGTTATATTCGCAGCCTCCGGTAATTTTTTGGTATCTGTTAAAGTTATGTGATACTTTTTATGAATCTCCTGTTTTTATATCTTTTCACGGTGTTATTTTGTCCTATGCTATTGTTGATATTGAAAAAACAAACCTCATCTATATACAAATAACATTTTATTTTTTGACCACGTACTTCTATCATGAGCTATAGATCTTGGAGATATTCCATTAAGAATACAAGCGCTATGATTCACTGAAACATTCATTAAATAGGTATTTATTTGTATTTCTTCGAAATATTTAAAAAACCAACACATAACGGACAAAATTAATTTTAATTCATTACTTCTTTGATTTCATGTTATGTTATTTTTTGTTTATTTAATATGTGGTTTTATTTTTTGATAACTTCGTTTCATATCATTCAAAGAAAATGAACACTTTAATTACCGTAACTTTAAAATTAACATAACAACTTGCTTGGCATTGTATTTTATTATGTTCAATAAGTTTATTTATTTTCTAATTTGGAATAATATTTTTTAATTACCCAGACACAGGCAGTGCCTTTTTAAACATTTTATACGCATGTATTTTTTTACTGTGAAAATATGTGTACCTAATTATGTGTAAAAAGATTATTTTAGAAAAAATAAAGGACAAAATAAAAATAAATAAATAAATTTTATCCTTAATCCACAGAAATGTGAATAATAATATATATAATAATATATATATAAATATATATATTATTATTATTTTTTTAATTCGTTCATTTCCAATCCGTTCCCAATCACAGAATCAACTCCACAAATAAAACAAACCCAATAGATTTTGTACCGGAAATTTAATAAGGCTCATCGCAATCAGTAACCGACCCCCACCCTTTATTTATTCGGCTACCGATCCTTCCTTTCCTCACCTCCTCACCTCCTTCACCTCCCTTACCATAACCAATGCCCTGGCGTTGTTATTCAACGTTGTAAAGGTGGGGAAATATCGACAGTGTGCCCCGGGCTTTGGATTTATTCGATGGGTAAATAATGCTTCGTTTGTGGGTAAATTAGTATTTAAATATGGGGTAAATTACCGATTTTTCCCCTTCACTTATAGCAGGTACAAAAATATTCACTAGTATGGTGCAGGGTCAAATAACGACGTAAAAAAAATTAATAAACAACTTGCATTTCGGCTCAGAAATTAATGCGCAATGTTGTTAAGGTAAGAAAATTTTATTTTCATCCAAGCTTATACATTATTGTTAAATTTCTAAATAATTTCATTTGTGTCCACCGACTTAATCAAACCGTTTGTTTTCCTTTCCAGGCATTTCTAATTTATTAAATATCTCTACTAATTATAGGTAATCCAGTTAAAAACGGGATTGCACGCTAATTCCTGACAAACTATTAGTAAATTCCTAATATACCGGAACACATGTGCCTTCGCAATATATAATGACGAAATCGTGATAATTTATTGATATTTTACTAAAGGTTTATCAGGAAACCTATTAATGCATTCGTTAAGGGCCTGCAATCCCATTTTTAACTGGATCGCCAATAATTTGAAGAGATTATTAATAAATAAGTTCCGTGTTTAGATACAAAAAAAAATTGCCTGGTTTTAAGCTCACGTAAAGCAATTTAACTAAAATTCAAAATTTGTACTACAATGTTAGTGAAGTGTTTCGAAAAGTAGTAAAAATATTTGTATTTGAAATGACATTACTTCTAAGGCAGTTAGTACGCGGGTAGGCAAGAAAATTTAATACTTACAAGTTTTAGCTAAAGAACAGTGTCTTATGACAGTCAAAGTTCATAAAGTATTTAGGAAAGTATTGATATACAATAAACAATATTGATGAACCTGTACACGTTTAAATATGGTTAAGTAAACATGAAGATTATGAAATCATACAAATTATTGAGTAACGCCAATAAACAACCTGCAAATGTGGTCCACAAACATAAAGAGAAGGAAATCAACTAACATGCAAATGAATTCCACAAACATAAAGATAAGGAAATTAACTATCATACAAATGAGGTCAACAAACATAAAGAGAAGGAAATTAATTAACATGCAAATGAGGTTCACAAAAATAAAGAGAAGGAAATCACTTAACATGCAAATGAGGTCCACAAACAAAAAGAGAAGGAAATCAATAGACATGCAAGTGAGGTCCACAAACACGAAAATAATGAAATTAACAAACATGCAAATGAGGTCCATTGACATGAAGACGAGAAAATCATGTTGTAACATCATTGCAATAAATTATCCCGTTGTATGTCCGCATCGGTACAGGAATCCCTAGTGAAGAGGACTGTAAAAAATTCTTTTGTAAACCGAGCGCAATAATAATGCACAGTATGTACTTTATATTATAATTTAACATCCTAGTTAAATAAAAACTTTACTTTCATTTCTAGATGTTATAGGGTAAAGGTTTGATTAATGTACAATATAGTAAATAAAACTGAACTTATATTGTATAATTTTTCATGACATTATAAATTTTTTTTTTATGTGAACATCATACATTGTGACCAAATCAAAAGTGTTCATAAATATTGTAAATATGTGTTAAGTTTCTTTGTATCGCGTGGAGACGCTGGTAGGGAGGTATGTGGAACTACTTTATTTCCTCCCACATGTGGCAATACTAACGCGAATTAATCCGCCGCTATACGCAAACGAGCATGAGAAGAGAAATCCCCATTCCTGTTTCAACCTTCGATCCTACCGCCACTCTCTCTACTTTTTCTGCCACCGTCTCCGCGTTCTGTAAAATTGTAATATTCGTCCTCACTAATAAATTTAATTAATTGTGCAGACACTTATTTCAATCTCCCATCTCCTGAACACAATTTACGGTTCGGGCAGCCACCGTAAATTACAAATAAGCATAGCTCTCATACACACATCGCTGCCACAATACTATGAATCTTTAATGGTCAAATAAAAATAACTAACAAAACAAAAAACAAACAAAACTGTTGATTTGGTAGCAACTCTTGTTTTCATTTTATGTTTTACATTAACGACACACTGGATGCCCCGGGGAATATAATTTCCCTCAGGGCCTATGTCACCTTTGGGGATTCCGAGTGGAATGTTCCGAAGGAGAGGAAGTTCTGGGAAAGTATAAGGTATGAGTGTGAGGGTAGGAATCTAGGGATCAGTGTTCAGGAGTGACGGACATATGAATATATCCCTTACAGATGGATCGAGAGACCAGTTGGTGAGGTCGAAGGTCTCCCCAAACCAGCCTTTCCCAATCTAGCACGACACTCATATAGTGAGCAGGCGCATCCGGAATATACCACACCCGATGAACCCGGACATCCCTGCTAAATTACTAAACGTAGCGAACCACTCGGGGTGACCTATGGCAGAGGTGTTGGTTATCCAATAAATGATTCTCCGGGCTATGGTACTCAAACCCGCATCCAAAATAATAAAAAGAAATGTAATTTTAAAGGAAATTGTAAGGAAATGAACTCTTGGCCGTTTGTAAAAACAGAAATTCAACTAAACTTAACTTAACTGTGTTCAAACAGATTATGATCGATGACCTGTTTCCGTATGAAAAATTAAGTATTTGTAAAAAGCATTAACTTGGTGGCTGGTCTTAATTTATAATAAAAACACAAAAATTTGTTGTTGACCACATTTATTTTATTTAGATTATAAAACTTTTATTAAAACCATATTATATATTTCGAGCTAACCGATCTGTTCATCGTGGAAATCTCACAATTACTCCTTCAACTTTGTTCAATTCTCTCTCAAACACCTAATTTGTTTGTATAAATTTGGCAATATTTTATATCTTAGATTAGTTTGTAATATTCTCCTGATGAAGGAAAGGTTATTCCAAAATCAGTAGAGTGGAAATAAAATAAAAGTGGTCAATAACAAATTTATGTATTTTTAATGTGAAAAATTAAGTGTTTTCTCGTGAGTGTCAGGCCTATAAAAACTGCTATAAGTTCAAAATACCCTACTTACGAAGCCCTTTTAGGTCGTAGTTGTATTGTTTAATATGACAAATAAAGTTTTTTAGAAAATGATCGTAAAACATTTAAATATTTCTACCTTATCTTTGAAAAAATAAAATAAAACACTCTTTTTGTCGATGTTTTTTCCTTGCATAAATCAAGACAGTCAGCTGGTGTTATATGGCTTATCGCCATCTACACAAGTAGTGCTATTGTTAGTGGTCCAATTCTAAATGTTACATGACGTGTTGCATCACCTTAAATGTAAAAATGAAAAGTTAATAAGAATAAATCGTCCTTTTCGTCTGCTGTATAGTATATAGGCATGGCTGCCATTAGGGTAAGTTTGCAATACGATGGAGCAGTGGTTGGTTTGGTTGTGTTTAGCCTCATGTGCAGGCGACGCCATAATAATTTATTCAGCAGCGAGGGTTCGACTCCCGGGAGGGGCAGATCGCGTGACTGAGCGAGCTTTCCGCCACCGATAGCTGCCTCAGCCCCAACACCCACTGCCACTACTATAGCCTTCTTCGAGGTTTCCCAACTGTATGATGCTATTTTCAATTCAATCTAACACTTCAAAAAAATTAAAATTATTTATAACGTTAAGAATGGTGTGGTTTCTCATAGGATACATGTTAATCATGAAGATGACCTTGCACTTTAAGATAACCTTGCAATTTTAAGATGACCTTGCACTTTAAGATGACCTTGCACTTTAAGATGACCTTGCACTTTAAGATGACCTTGCACTTTAAGATGACCTTGAACTTAAAGTTGACCTTGCACTGCAATATGACCTTGCTCTTCTAGCTGATCTTGCATTGCTTGATCTTGCCTCACTTCAGAGAGGCGATTACGGTTCAGAATAAGGAATTATCCTTATCCTTTAAATCAACGACTATTTAGCTGTCACAAAAGAGAACTGGAGTTGCGGTTAGCGAAATATCTTTAATTTTAACGCTAAGAACAATTTCGCTGACATCCGATAGACCAGAGTTACATTTCACGAAGAAGTCATTATTAATTTTAATGTTAAGGACAATTAATTATGCATTAAAAACAGAATCACCTCTTAGGAAACCCTTTTGAACTGAAGGTGAAATTCAGCTTCTGAAGTGATAGGTGAAAAACTGAAAAACTAAGGACTGTTATGTTACTATAGTAATATGTCTTGCCCATAGCAGAAAGCTTAATTATTTCAAAGGCCAAGATGTGTTCTATTCGCAGAATTTGTTTAAAGCGTCTAAAATATTTTTTAGCGATTGGATTTTCAAATCAAAAACACTGAGCTTTATTTCGAAATACTTTAAAAGGTTTATCCTGGATGTAAATTATTTGAGTAGAGCACCAGGAAGATGTAAAACAACCATTGAATGTGTGAATCGAGAGTAGACCAACTTGCAAATAGATATACCTCTCAGATGTCAGTAAGAAGTTAATATTAAACATAATGACAAACCCAGATAACTTTTAAAAGAAAGAAAATCTCCTACTACCACCACAGTGAGCGGAAAATGTTGCTTGTGTTGTGATGGAGGACTTATACATGAGGAAGATATAATCGCGCAGTGGGAAATAAGGCTTGCATTAAAAAAATCAAACTTGAAGAAGCCTAGTATAATAAAGATAGACAAGCACCATTATTCAATTACAATGGACGCTAGGTGTACGCCGGGGCTATCCAACAATTTCATATCAATGTAAATAAGTGTCAGTTAGGTCCATGCCCAAGTAGCCTCGGTGGCACGCGATGTTTGTAATCGGAGCGGACATAATGTCATTTGTTTTTGCCACCCCGGCCCCCAGCGGCCAGCCCACCCCACTCTACCTTGCCACCGCGGCCGTTTAATATAAAATGGACGGTTCACGTATCGATATCAGGGCTGACACATTAATAATTTTTTTGTGAATTTATTAAATTCAATAACGGCGTTATATTAAAAAAAAATTCGGGAGGTGCTACGGTTATTATCATAGTTTCGTACGCGGAGAAAACTAACTTGTATAAAATATTGTTATTTTATTAAAAATATTAATTATTTATTTTCCTGTTAACAACGGGACTGCAGACCTTTAAAGAATGAATCGATAGAGTTTCTAACAATGTATCAGTTAAAAGAGAATGTTTTATGAGGATATTGTCGCATTCCGTATTTAATTTTATTAAATTTGATTTACATTAAATTTAAATAAATAAAAAAAATACTGACAGTTGTTTCACATAGTCGAAATAATAACAGAAATCAAATAGAACTTTCACTCCATATTGTATAAATATTATCTTTAAAAACACCATTTATATTTGTGTTCTAAATCGGTTGAAATTCAGAATGTGTGTCCTAAGAAAAAGCGAAGAAAATATTTAAATAAATGTTGGAATCGAGGACTTATAATCGATCCAAGATACTGAAGCCCTATTCCAAAATACTTATACAATACACTTGCACTACAAAGCGCAGTTAGTTTTATAATTACATTACTTAACCATAGGTCATAAAAATTAAATTTATTACTCTTATAATTACAGGCTTGGTTTTAATTGAGCTTTTATGCGATCTTCTGTGCGATCGATAATTCGCCTTTTCAATTACCTAGCTAGCAAATATGTTTTATCACACGAACCTGTATGTTTTTTTTTTCATAATTGTTTTTAATGTGTTTGCTTGTGTATTTATTATCTGCTGCGTTTATCAGTTAATTGCTGGGACCAACAATTCCAAATCATTTTTCTCTGTATTTTCGTTACACAATATAATAGTAGGATCTAAATCATTTTATATCTGTAGTAGGTCGAACGCAAAACCTTCATTTTTGCAATATTACTCTTCGTGGAAAATCAGGGGATATTATAATTACTGTCGGATTTGCGATGCTGAATGTATTTATAGTATAAGTATTTGCCGCAAAATAGCATCGCCGTTAAAAAACAAATATCGCCCAATTTTCTTTATAGTAAAATGATATTTTTTGTTGACACGGCATAATAAACCAAAATTAAATCACTATAATACTTTTGGCCGTGAAAATCTCAAATCTTAACCTTGAGTAAACTTGAAAAAATATCTGTCAAAAATTTAAACAAATGAAAAACACATTTAAAATAAAGAATTGTGATTAAATAAAAATAAAAATAATTTTCTAATTAAATATAGGTACTTTGTCGCTTGTCTGAATTCTAGTTTTTTAAAATTAGTAGCAAATTTGAGAACATTACGCAGAAATATTGACATCACGCACATCATCACAGACAGCTAAAATTAGTACGGTTGATTACCACCCTAGTAAAATGTTATCATAAATTAATGCATAATTAGCCAAAAGATAATAAAACGTCTGTTATCTGACAAAAATACTTTGACAAATTTTAGCGACTTTCTTTGTTTCTTACTTAACGTAACGTAGCAAATACTTAACGTAAAGCAGCAAATACTTAACGTAACATAGCAAATGCTTAGCGCAACTTAGCAAATACTTAACGTAAAGCAGCAAATACTTAAAGTAACATAGCAAATACTTAACGCAACTTAGCAAATACTTAACGTAACGTAGGAAAATGCTCAACTGCACCTCAGAATAAGATTAGTTGTAGGTTCCTAACACAAAATAAGGAAACAAAAAGTGCCGTCTTTGAACACAAATTTTTTATTCCTATCTTATACAAAATGAAGTTTTAGACCAGTTATAGCAACTGCAACACGGCTCAAGCTAGCGTAGCTAGCGTTTTTCCAAGTAGGAAAAAACAACAAAATAACCTAATAAAATTATGAATATACTCGTTACCAAATATTCTTAGAGTGAAATAACTTGTTGAGTAAAACTTCAAATTGTAATATTTATTCATTGAATACAATATTAACGACTCTCTTCCGAAAGACGTGAAACAGAAAATATTCATTTGCTTCTAGGAATTGAATTATGGACAATTTTCTAGCTCAGTCGAAGTATGATACAGTTAAAAATGACAAAGGTTGATGTGGTCGACTTATCTCGGTAGTCCGAGTACTTCCCCCGCAAGGAAGAGCTCCTAGGTTCAATATTTAAATAAAATATTTTTTTTCTTTTTCACATTTTTCGTTTGAGAGTAGTTATTATTATGATATTTATAAAACCTAATTAATCAAAAATACTCATATCGGTTTTGTGTCCGTTTGTAAATCTGGTTCAGTTAACTCCATAACTCGGATTATTTTGAATTTAAATGTCGTTTAAAAAATTGGAACTGATTAAAATATTGAAGACAATATTAGTGATTTTTAAACGAAAATCTGAAACAGAAAAATCAGAAAAGGAAACGGTCACATCTGGTCCCAGATGTGACCGTTTCCTTTTCTGATTTTTCTGTTTCAGATTTTCGTTTAAAAATCACTAATATTGTCTTCAATATTTAAATATTACAATTTGAGGTCTTACTCAATAAAAGTTATTCCGAAAAATAATAATTGGAACTGATTGTATTAAGGCGATAAATTGAAAAATTACCTATAATATTATTTAACCGATTTATTTTGCTCAAAAAGTACTTAGGTACTCAAAGTACCTAACTATAACAATATGTTATTTTTTATTAGAAAAATATTTTAATAATAAATTTGATATTTTAAATGTGTATTTCTTTTGATTAAATTTCTTCTGGCAAATAATATTGATAAATAATGTTGGGTTTCTTGAATTTTCAAGGATCTGCGCTTTTTAGCTGAGATGCAACCAATAGATAATAATAATTTTGCGTGATTTTCTAGTAAACAATAATACTATTTTGATGACCTCCGTGGTCAAGGGGTGAAGATTTTGATTAGCAAGTTCAAATCCCGGCGAGAGCAATTTAATTTTATGTGTTTAATTTTTGTTATTTCACGTATTTTTCACTTGTTAAGTATACTTGCACCCGTTCAAGAGTGGAAGAAACTCCGATTATCGCCCTGGTATAGTACCACCATTCATGTAAAATATATATAGATTTAAAATTTAAAATTTGATATTACGTACCAAAAAATAAAAAATAAAGGCATGATTAGTTTTTTAGAACTGAACTAGTTAAAAACTAATGTTGAATGGGTAATAATGTATTCAAACCTGTATTACAGCTTATTCTCGATTTACAATGCACTTGTCATAAATATCATATATCTGACTCTGAGTATAAAATTTTTTTTTAATAAAATTAACACAACACTCTAGTGTCACAAAGAATGCAGGCATTCTTTTTCTAAAATATAGCAATAAATACGGACAGCAAACCCCTGAATATAACATGCCCAAAATGTTCAACTTTGCCAAGTAATATAAAAAATTGTAAATTCCCAAATAGATTCAGATATATGCTGAAAACATGCCTCCAAAGTAGAAATACTTTAAACTAATCATTACTATTTATTTTTATTTTTTTTTTAGTTACTTTTTTAAATAGTTAGGTACATTTTTGTATGGCACATGAAATAAAATATATATGTTATATATATATAAAATATATATATATATATATATATATAGAATTAAAACAGATCATTGAAGTCCTCCTCACTAGGAGATCCTGTGCTGAGGGGGACTATATATGTTAGTATACGTTTACAGCGACTAAGATGATGTTTTAAATATATTAGCTAGTTCTTCTTCCGATATTTCCTTCTTCTTCTTTCGTTTTCCTTTGTTTGATGTTGAGAGGGAGTTTATTATATAATTTTATTGCTAAAAATTCAGAGTTTCTTTGTCCAAAGGTTAGGATTTAGGAATATATAGCATGTCTGTTTGCTTGGCTCTGGTTTTATGATCGTGAGAGGGGTTTGCCTCTGGTTTATTTTTTAAGTGATGAACTAGAATATTTTTAGCATAGATTTTTTGTTAACTTGGAACATCAAACAGATTAAAAATATCAGTAGTTGGCGTCCTTACGGGGAGCTTTAATATGGTCTTTATGATCCAATTTTGAGTTTTCTTTAGTTGTTTAAGATGGTTTGATGATGCTGAGCCCCATCCTATTATTCCATATTCCAATAGAGAGTGGCATAGAGCATAATATACTCTCTTTAGATCTGTAGTTGACAAGATATTTCGTAATTTTTTGAAGAAATAGATGAGTTTTGTTAGCTTTTTTGAGGTTCCTTCGATGTGTGCATCCCAATGAAGTTTGGCGTCAATTACGATCCCAAGATATTTAATTGTTTTAGTTTGGACTATATGCGGGCAAGAACATTGCGGATAGTTGCTTAGACATTCATGTAATTTGAGTGTATGCTCATTCGTTGGTTGACCTCTTTTGGTTTTAGAGAAAGTTAGATATTTAGTTTTACTCACATTTAATGTAAGGGAGTTTGCTTTTAACCAGTTTTGGAGTACAGTCAGACCTTGCTCCGATTTTTTATGTTTGCTTGTCCAATTTTGTTCATAGAATATAATGACAGTGTCATCTGCAAAGCTCATTGTGTCTCCTTCAATGGGAAGACTCATAAGGTCATTAATATAAATGAGAAATAGTATTGGACCCAATACGCTTCCTTGAGGGACACCGTACTTGATTGATAGAGTTTTGCTACTTTTTTACCAATTTGTACATACTGTTCTCTTCCAGTTAAGTAACTTTAAATTAGATTTAGAGTTTTTTGTGTTATTCCATTTTTTTTAATTTAAAAAATAGTATTTCATGGTCATTTGTATCAAAAGCTTTTTGAAGGTCAATAAAAACTGCCAAGCATTTTTTACCTTCATCCAAAAAACTGTATCAGGAAATGAAACTTTTGAAAATAAGAAAATTGTACGAATACAACATATGCCTCCTAATCTACAAAATCCAAAATGGACTTATACACACAAACACAACATTTAAACAAACGTCACAAGTACACGAACATTATACTAGGCAACATAACAAATTGTGCACACATGCTGTAAGGACTGAAAGTGGCAAAAGAGGCATTGGCCACGAGGGTGTACAAATATACAATCTCCTTCCAGATAAACTTAAAACGGAGAGTATAAATGTATTTAAAAAAAAACTTTTTAATCTTAAGTTATTAGAACAATATTAGAATACTATTTATTCAATGTTATATATTTAAGTTAAGAAAGTGAAATGTAAATTTCTTTTAACTTAATAAATAAAAAAAAAATAAAAAAATAAAAAAATAAAAAAATAAGTATTTGTTACTTTAGAACTGCTTGTTATCAATCAATAGTTCTTATTTATTAGCATGTAGATGTAGTGTTATTTTAGATTATGTGTGGCAATGATAATAATATGAATATCTTATAAGTAGTAACAATATAATTTAATTTATAATTAGTAGTAATATTATGTATACAAATTTACATTGTAATTGAACACGTACATCCTGTTGACAAATTGCTTAATTGTAGTTTAACGGGATGATACTTTAAATATCTACATTCATGTATACATCTCTTTGAAAAAATTGTCTACGATCATATTTATGCAACAATTGTTCGCAACATACAAAACCAACAACACCGATTTCTACAAAAAAGATCGGTACTAACAAATTTGGTAAATTTCACGGAATATTTAACGAGCAATGTGGACAATAGAAACCAAGTAGATGTAATCTACACTGATTACGCTAAGGCCTTTTTATTAAGTCAAATAGGCATCCATGGTGACTTACTTCGGTGGCTCACTTCATACCTTCGGAGCAAATTTCAATATGTATCAGTTGCGGGAACTAAGTCCAGTTTCTTTTCCGTGCCCTCTGGTGTACCTCAAGGTTCTCATTTAGGGCCATTATTATTTAATGTGTATATTTATGACATTCACAAATGTTTTTTACACGCCAATTACCTAGCATATGCAGACGATAAAAAATCTACTTAGTTATCAAATCAATCGAAGATTGCATTAAACTTCAAGAGGATCTCAATCGTCTTTTTGACTACTGTGAATCAAATAAACTTGTAGTAAATAAATAAGTGCAATAAATTATCATTTACACGTAACAAAAATAAAATTTCCTTTGATTATACATTAAACGGGACACATATCAAAGAAGTAGAATCTATCAGAGACCTTGGGGTAATACTGGATGTGGTGAAATTAAACTTCATTCAACACACTGATGCAATCATCAACAAAGCCAACAAAATGCTAGGATTTATAATACGTTTAACGAAACCTTTCCGCAACCTTAAGACTCTATATTCCCTTTACACAGCGTTCATCCGTCCCCACCTAGAACACTGCACACCGATCTGGACTCCTTTTTACAAAGCTCACATTGAAAGAATCGAAAGAATTCAAAAAAAAAAATTTAAACACATTAATTATAAACAAAACTTACATTTCTCAAATTACACCGATTCTATTAATTACCACAACTTCAACTCCCTTCATAAACGACGTTTGATTTTTGACCAAATCTTATTATTTAAAATTCTTAACAATGGCCTCGACTCACCAGAGCTAACCAATTTAATAAATGTTCATATTCCAACAAGATCAACACGGCAATCCCATTTGTTTCATTTACCTACATATAGAACTAACTTTAGAAAAAAATCACCAATTCCACGTATATGTGCTCAATATAATACTTAATTTCAAAAAATAGACATTTTTAGCAATACACTTCACAAATATCGATTAGAAGTAACTCGTACGATCGAAAATTAATACAATAGTATGGAATGTATCCAGAGCATCTCCTATCATCATCCTAAATTCCTATTCCTCCCCTCTTCACCTAAAATATATACATTTATGCAATAAAACTCCAGCTCCAATCAATTTTGATATAGGAGACTTTTTTGACTTGACTGTATCTAACATGTATATATTTATATTTATATTTTATGTATAAACTGTTTGTATCTTACCTTTACCAATAAATAAATATACATTATTTGGCTTGGTATGCAATGTAATGCAATTTTTCTATATCAAATGAGCAATAACATATATATTTTTAAAATACATCTATCTACTAGCTTTTGGCGGCCTCCGTGATCGAGAGGGAAATGGTTTTGGCCGTGTTTGGAGACCAGATCTGAATAGCCAGACACCTCCCAACTGCCTTCTTCCCCTCACCAATACCTTCAGCCTCACAATATACCCCAGTTGGGGATTTTATAGTCTCACTGGCTCCAAATGGTAGGGAGCAGTTGAGATTCTCGTGTGGTTTCACATTAAAAAAATATCTAGTCAATATGAAAAAACTTTCTACATAACCTTATTCATGTACGACCAATCATAAGAATAAAGTTGTTTATAAGAAATATTTTTTTTATTTAAGAAACTTCTTTGAATATTTCAACCAATGAAAATATGCAAAGAGTGTAATGAAATACTCCCCATGGAGGTACCTGGTAGAATTGAATAAAGATTTTGCACAGGTAAATACATCCATAGATGTGTTTTGTATGGAGGATGAAGCCAAAGGTAAACACACATGCACACTTGTGCACTCATTACCTCCTGTAAAAATGCATTTTTGCATACGGTAGTGTGAGGGGATGCACCTGCAGTTTATATAATGGGTGTGTTAAGAAATCACTGAAATATAATTTAAATTCATCCTTGAAGAAGAAGATAATACTGATAAATCTAAACAAAACATGAAACAGAACAAGACACAGAAAAATAAAAAGATAAAGGTCCTACTCTCATTCAAAACTCACAACAGTAGTTTAAAATTTAAATCTCAAATAAAAATCTGTATATAAAAGATAGGGAGATCAGAAAGAGATAATATACAGACACCAAATACAAACTGAAATCAAAACCACTCAACTGAACAAAAAAAACACCTTGTAATATATTTATAATTATTTCAGAAAAACACTATTCAATATATTTATAATTACTTTATATTATCCATACTACTAAATTTTATCATATGTAAATGAAATCCTCAGCACGGAAGATCCCAGTGAGTATATCATTGTATCCATTTGTTTAAAAAAAAGGTAATAAAACTTACTAGTATTATTATAAGCAACTGGGAATCGAACCCAAGATCTCTGTCTTACCGGTAAAACGTCCTTAACCACTGAGCAACTACATTTATGTTGAACGAATATAGAACCTCCAAAGTACATGCAGAGCAGAAGTCAACATCATGTATAAAGTAATGGGTTAGTTTGACGGCTGGCATAGTCCAGTGGTAACGCATTGGACTGCCATTCCGAAGGTCGCGGGTTCGAACCTGGCGTGCGCAAATAAATTTTATTTGATTAATTTGTGTTATTTCACAATTAATTAATTAAAATAATATATGGTATATTTGCGGCACGTTCCAGAGTGGAAGATACTACCAGTATCGCCCTGGTGTAAGACCACCATTCAGAATTGAAACGTTGCTCCAAATGGCTTTAGCCGTGTTTAGTGACTAGATCTGAATAGCCAGGTACTTCCCCACCTTCCTCTTTCCCTTCCCCACTTACCTTCAGCCTCACAACATCCCCCAATTGGGGATGCCATAGTCTCACTGGCTCCAGACGGGAGCAGTTGGGACTCTTGTGAGGTATTCACTATAAAAATAAAAAAAGTTAAGGTTAAACGCGACGCTCGTTATATTCTACGTATTCATAGACGGCAGTAACAAAAAATAAAAAATACAATATTAGATTGAATCATCGACAAAATATTTTACTTGCATGCCTTTCTTGAAAGAATTGAGTTTTTAAACGAACAAAACTATTTATTCATATTCATATTGCGTAGTACGAGCGCAAAAAAATAATTTGTCTTAATAGTGTAAAGCAATACCTTTCAAAAAGCGTATTTTAATAAAATAAATTAATAAACGCCATTTATGAACATATAGGTTATAACAAGCGTCGCTTTTAAGCTTAACATTACTTATGACCCTGATGAAAATTCCTAAAAATAGTAAATTTCAAAAATCAAAAGCACAGACAACAATTTACCAAATGTCAACATACCAATACACCTAGTAATGTATCTATAGGTCTATAAGTTAACTATCCCGCAGCCAAGTGGGCGAGTAGGTAGTAACCTACCCAAAATTATTATCCTCCTTATATTAACTTAAATACTTGACATATCATTTTAGTATTTTACGTATTCCTGCGCAAATACATAAGTTACCATTAATAATTGACTCAATAAATGGGATATCTATAGTTTAAAATCCCATAAGACAGAAAAATGAACGGGTCGTCGGAAAACCCACTTGGTTACAGACGTTTTGTTTGTCATCTTGGCCTGTGAAGAGTTAACAGATGTAGCGGGTGGTGGACGGGTTTATATTTGTTGTAATAACTGTCGAAGTCCTGCTTCAACCCGACCGTTATGCATTTCGTCTGTCTATAAATTTGTTTGTACGTTCCGTTTTCGTTGCAAGCTAGTAGCCGTTAAAATGGTTCGCTAGAGATTCTTTTTTCATATGTGAAATCATTGAGTTCATTTTGACATCCTCCGTAGTCAAGGGGTAAGATTCTAAATAATTCAAGAAGTTTCGCCGTGACCGTATATTTTTCTGATTTTTCTGTTTCAAATTTTCGTTCAGGAATCAATAATAATAACAAATTATATGATTTATGAAGAAATTTTGGTTTTGATTTATTAAATATTAGAAAAATAGAAACGTATTTTTTGACGCGAGGACTACTGTTTATAAAAGTACTAGTTTTATTTAGCCACACTGCACAAAAGGGCGTCACTACACCACCAAAACTTGAGCTTTCACAAACTTACATCACGACAAATCGCGTCACGGTGACACCCCCCACCCCTTGACACATGTTCACCTCTCGCTCTCACCCCACAAACAATCACGAAGCCCAACAGAGACAGGAATACTCTCCCCAGCTCCCCCACCAACGTGTGTTGTTTCACCTAATCATGGTTTTGATGACAGGTAGCATTATGACTTCAAAGGAATTAACCAACAGCATGTTATTAATGGAAGTAATGCTGTATGGAGAAGTGTCCTCAAGTGTGTGTTTGATGTTTTTTTTTCATTCCTTATGCTGCGCTTGCTTAAATTTAAAAAAAAATATTGCGAGAAATTTTTTGTGAAGACGTCAGTACTTACTTAACTTTTTAAAATGAACGGCTGTGCGGTCTTTTTCATACAAAAACATAATTTAGGATTCGAGGCCAAGATACCCAACGAGACTGAATAATTTTAAAAACCTAATTTATTTATTGCAAATATCTAGTACGGAATAGATCTATTTTATTTATTAGTGTTTTAAATTATAAGAGATATGCCATTAATAATTCAATTTTTTGTGATTTTCGAGGCAACTTTGCAATTTTTTGTGTGTTCATGTATTGTAACTGCTGAAAAATGATTTTTACCAACCAATTGTGCAAATATAATGAAATTTAAAATAAAAAAATAAAAGATCGTAAAAAGCATTTTTTTGATAGAAAGTTTAATTTTGTTCGAGAAATTCGTGTGAAATGATTTTTTAATTAGTTTTTATTTTATACTATCTACTGCACACGGACAAAAATAAGAATAATAGCATTCCATTTCCTAACAGAATGTTAGTTGTTTCATAATATATCGGAACACTTGTTCACGCAGCTGCGCTTATTCTGTTATTATATAGTAATAATAATATTTAAATGATTTTTATAGCGTCGTTTTTGTGAAAAATCACCTCAATGGCGCTGTACATTCATTTCTATAATACAATAATATATTTCTGTAATATATTTCTACAATGATCTATGTTATAACTAACTATATATGTAGATATTATACAGTACAATACTTACCTGGTAGGTCACTTGAGATTAACACTTAATTAAAATTAACTAATTGTTTATAAGCGAAATTTAGATACAGGATTTAGGACATAATTGGATATAACTGGACTTTCTCCCAGGAATGGTATATTTAATTAAAGGATATGACAGCTTCAAAAGGTAAGTTTTTATAATGACGGAATGGGAAAATATTGTTATTTTTATAAATATGTGTTCCGAATTCCTCATACACATTCGAGTTTTACTGGTAATTTGTTAGGGAATCTGTCAATTCATTTGTTAAAGACCTGCAGTCCCGTTTTTAACAATAATAAGAATTATATGACATGATTTTAATAGATCACCAATATTTTATTTTAATAAGTTTTTTTGTTGCTTATTGACAAGGCAAGTAGGAGGAAATTGTTTTGTTCAATGATTTCAGAAATTTGCTTCTAAAATCACAATAAAATTAATTCTTTATTGATCTAGGTATATTTTATGACAAAAAAATACATAAAAAGAAAAGCTTAAATTTTTACTAAATATTTGAGTATTTTGGCCTCAAATTCAAAATTAAGTGATGTGAAAAAGGCCTTCATCGGGATAGAGAAAAAATAAGCAAATCTAAGCAAATACTGAACTTTTATATTGGAATGCAAAGAATGCTGTAACTTTTTATGTACCTTCTTCCAAAATCGTCTTTAAATCCTCACTCCCTTAGATGTTGATGAAGTCATAGAAATGATGGTTAACTTAATCTAACCTACTTATCACGAAGACATGCATTTATTTTATAGTAAAGATCTTTTGAAAAGGTAGTAAAGCAGGTAGTCGTTGTTACCATTGTGATTATCAAACCGATTTGTCCGACTGCTAGCCGAGCGTTTCACCCACCGGGCCACTTCAATTTTTTGCATCCCAAACTAGTATATTGTTGTACCCAATAATTATAAGTATTGTAGCAAGAAGCATTATTACACTAACTGAAGTGATTAAATCAACAATATTGTTTGACCAATGCTCTTAAAATAATAAAAAGTACTATACCAACGTGTAGGTTAAGGTTATGGGTATAGTTTAATTGTTACGGAAATTCGTATTGCTGTTTTGTTGATAGGTAATAGATAAATTGATAGGAATCTGATAAAAAACTACCCAAATTTCATCAAATACCCTTGTCGTACATCGCAAAAAGGTTCTTAAGGATTTATTTTTAAAAATCATGAAAAATGGGCTTTGTTGTGAAGTGTAAAACTATTTTTTTATAATTTTTATGTGATTACCGCACTAGAGTTCCAATCGCTCCCAAATTCTGGAGCCAGTGAAATTATGGCATCCCCAATTGGGGTATGTTGTGAAGTTGAAGAGGGGAAGGAGATGGGAAAGAGGAAGGTCGATAAGTACCTGACTATTCAGGTCTAGTCACCAAACACGGCTGCTAAAGCCATTTCAAGCATCGTTCCGATTCTGAATGGTGGTATTTCACAATGAAAAAGAGTATCTTACAAAATTCATTGGATCGTAATCACTTAACCACCGAGGCCTTCAAAAATAATAAATTGACAATTGACAAACAAGTGTATCTTATGTCGATGACGGAAACGCAATATCTTAGCATTTGAAATTAATTTAGAAAAATAATACAAGTAATATTAGTAATAATACAAATAAATAACCTCCTATAATTCTAATACAAGTAATTGACAAATTAATAACCTCATATATATCTAATACAAGTAATTAATTATGTAATAACCTCCTATAAATCTAATACAAGGAAATTAACAAAATAATAACCCCTTATAAATATAATACGAGTAATAACCGTCTATAAAACTAACACAGTAATTAAAATAAGTAATAAACTCCTATAAATCTAATACAAGTAATTAGCAAAGTAGTAACCTCCTATAAATCTAATACAAGTAATTAGCAAAGTAGTAACCTCCTATAAATCTAATACAAGTAATTAGCAAAGTAGTAACCTCCTATAAATCTAATACAAGTAATTAGCAAAGTAGTAACCTCCTATAAATCTAATACAAGTAATTAGCAAAGTAGTAACCTCATATATATCTAATACAAGTAATTAATTATGTAATAACCTCCTATAAATCTAATACAAGGAAATTAACAAAATAATAACCCCTTATAAATATAATACGAGTAATAACCGTCTATAAAACTAACACAGTAATTAAAATAAGTAATAAACTCCTATAAATCTAATACAAGTAATTAGCAAAGTAGTAACCTCCTATAAATCTAATACAAGTAATTAGCAAAGTAGTAACCTCCTATAAATCTAATACAAGTAATTAGCAAAGTAGTAACCTCCTATAAATCTAATACAAGTAATTAGCAAAGTAGTAACCTCCTATAAATCTAATACAAGTAATTAGCAAAGTAGTAACCTCCTATAAATCTAATACAAGTAATTAGCAAAGTAGTAACCTCCTATAAATCTAATACAAGTAATTTACAAAGTAATAACCTCCTATAAATCTAATACAGGTAATCAACAAAGTAATAACCTCCTATAAATCACCTTCCATAACCATAATCCCTTATTTTAACTATTTACATTTGACGAAGGCTGTACATTGTAAAAGAAAACTCTTCAAAAAGCTAATTTATTTTAAAGAGATTTATTTTTGGGATATTAGGCCGTGTTCCGCTACCTCCTTCCTTAGCCAACTTTTTGCAAAGCATGTTAAATAAAAAAATCGTTCACAGCTAATTTGTTAATTTATAAAATTGAAATCACACCTGCCGTTTTAATAAACCAACAAGGACAAACACATGTATTACTCTCATAGTTATAATAAGTTTATGTGGTAATCATTTAATTTATTTTTTTACAAAAATTTGGAAAATTTATTTACTCACTCGGTGTAGCATTTAGAATACCATTATACGAGTATGTAGCTATTTAAGAACTCAGGATGTGTTGTTTCACAGTATTTGAACAATTCATCAAATTCTTCCCACTTCTTTGAAAGTTTTATTCAAGTTCTGTTTTATTTTAATCCTAAAAAACTGGCCCATAGTGAAATATTAACAGAACTTTCACAGAACTTGAATTCTAACTATTGAATTTGATGAATTGTTCAAATTTTGTAAAACAACCCGCCATTATTGTTAATGTATTAAATGTCAATTTCTTTTTTTAATGAGTTGTAAAAGCAAATAAAAATAAAAATAATTCTGTTTTATATTTTTTATTTTGAAATTAAAAAAGAGGCGTGAACAAATGTATATTAACTCTTCCTTATGTATGTATCAATAAAATATAATAAAATTTATACATTAATTTTGTATGTATTTACAAAATTGTGGAAAATGATTGATTGGTGTCCTGTCAAAACAGGCTAAATAACGGAATTGTGTTTATGAATGAAACGTTACGAGAATGAGAATTAAACAAGAAATGTGTGATGCCTCTGGCTACCCCTGCAGAACGGGTTAGACGTTTAAATTGTTTTGGAAAACATCAACTGACATGAAACTGTTATCAATATGATAACTGCAAGAGTGAATATTTTACAAGGGTAATTTAAATTAAATCCATCCCCTAACACCGCTATCCTTCAATAGATGTCACTGCCTTCCCTTAAATGAAAATAATTCGCCTAAATGGCCAGAGGGCGCTGCACACCGCGTGGTGAGAATTTCACTCGCCACTCTTCACTCGCCGCTCGCCTCTCCCTAGAAGGCAAATATTTACTCGCACTCAGCCTGTAAATATTTATGCAGACACTCGGACTGTTGGACTGTTGGCTTGGGCTATAGTCCACAGCGGTCACTGATGAGCTGTTAAGGGTTGAAGGATACAGAAAAGCAAGGGGTCTGTTTTTGATGACCACGGTGTGGTCACCAAGTTACTTGGTTAGTATTTAAAAAAAATCTATGGAGAGTATTAAAACGCATTTTTATGGTATTCATCGATTCTTAAAACAGAGTGTCCTACATTTTGATAACAGTATATTGGATTAGTTGCAATTGGAAATTTAGAAATTGGATTAACCCTTGGAATGCTAACAAGTTCGCCATACTTGCCTCGATTTTTATTGATTTCAAACCTCAAGGCTTTGTAGTAAGCGTTCAAAGATGGTATGAAAGGGAGATGTAAATACGAATGTAAGAGGGAGCCCGCTAGTATTAAAAGACGATAATAATTAAGTGAAAATATTCAATAAAACATGAACCGTTTGAAATGGAGTAAAAATGTATAGACAAATGCTTTAATTACATTTATCGATATACTGTGATTTTTTCATACCTATAACATACTATATAACAGATCAAAAGGTGTTTTTAATATTCTTTTGAGCTTACTTCAGCGTTTTTTATGAAGGGAATTTCATATAATTACCGTTTCGGCTTACAAGTGTGTATATATTATCTTCAAAAATAACATATATTTTTTAAGGAAATTAAAAACTTACAGTGTTTAAGAGAAATATGTTATAAATCTATAGAAATTCGGAATGCGGGGCCTTAAACAATGCTTCTAGCATACTTAATAAATTTTATTCGCTTGGCAAGAAAATATCATATCTTAATATTTTTCTAGCTTGTCGTGTCAAATGTAATAATTTTTCATTTTCAAAAGACATACTGTTTTTATTTACACAAAATTCTCATTTGATTTTTATTGTGAAGAACGCTATCTAGCTGGAAAATATAATAAAACTCAAGAATTTTGACGTATTTCTACAGTACATAATATATTTTAATAACTTAGAGAAAAAAAACATAATTCTGAATATTATTTGTTGATCTGGGGAAACAACATAGAATAGGTAAATACGACTTATAAAAGATGATTCAATTTAAAAATAATAATTTTACTAAAAAAAAAAGTGTCAACCAGCGCATGGCGGATCGCTCGGCATTTTAGCTGGCACACTAAGGGTTAAGAGGCAGATTTCTATATGCAAGTGCGTAAAAATGTTCAAAACCGTTCTTCAAAGTTAAATCACTTAACATAAAATATTTATATCATCCATTTTACAAAATATTTTGTGTCGATGGACGCCGAAATGAATTTGAAATAAAATATGTATATGCATAAAAGATAACATAATATTTTAAAAAACATTAAAAAAATACTCTTTTTTGTGGCTCATCGAGTACGAACAGTATTTTGAGGCTGATCCAGTACAAATAGTATTTGGAGGCTGATCCAGTACACATAATATTTAGAGGCTGAACCAGTACAAACGGTATTTTGCTGAATATTAAATTTATTAAAAATAGCATTCACGTTTGATCTTTCGGTTGCAGAACTGAGCAAGCGTTTACCTAATATTTATTTATTTAATTTTAATTTATCTTTTAATTTAAACACCCCGACGGGCTTTTACATAATTCACTGCATAATACAGTGCCTACAAAAGGTTTTTTATTTTTAAAATAACAATAAAATGAATACATAAAAACTTTAAAAATGAACATAATACATGGTACAAATAATTTTCCAAGAAAATATCAAAATACATGAACCAGCTTTAAAATTTGTTTATTTATGTAATAAGTATTGATGAATGGATGTGATTATTAATTAACATTATCGGTAAAACACGATTTACTAAAAAATCAATTGTATGAGACACATTCAGTTTATTTAGTTTAAATTAATACATTAATAAATGGTTTCTAAAAATTACATAAATTAGTTTTTTGTAACTATACTCATGGTGATGTTACATAGGGTGGGTGGGAGGAAGTCGCCAGAAGGGTTGAAGGTTGTGAGTGGTGGGGTAGGCATTGCCCGAGTAGTGTGATGTGTGATCAGACCTGAGGGAGTCTGTCTCCGGGATAAAATTGGATGTTTTGTGTCCTATCTTTTTGATCTTGGTCTCACGTCAAGTGTCATTTCTAGGGACCTTAGAGAAGCGTTCACACATTAAAAAGTAAATATTTTTGAAGTTTACTAGAAACGAACGTTATATAGAAACGTTTAAATTCTATAGAAACGAAACGTTGTTAGTCATTATGTCAATGTTAGGTATCACAAATATTCCAAATTTTCCAGTGAAAACCGACAGTGAATGCAAATTTTAACAGCATACTATCATTATTAGGTATGTTACGAAAGATAGGCGCTGATTTTAACTATGACATAATATATAATAAGTGTCATATTATGTAAATATATATGATGTTGTCCTTGTCCTTGTCTCTTTATTTGTAGATAAAATGAGAAAAAAAGATAATGTGCGGGTATATCGAAATTGCTCAGATAAAAAAGTTTTTTGGTTTATCTATGTTATGTAGATTCACCAGTTTACCGTTTATATCATCAAAGTATCCGTGTAGAGTAAATATATATTTTCACGTATGTAGTTTTTTACGAAATGGCGGAAAATCTGCAGATCAATTGCTATTTTTATGTATATCGGAAAGGAAAATTGAAACGAATTGAAGAAAAAACTTGATAATAAAAATGCATAGTTAAGACTTTTTAATTTCACGTTTTTTGTTCGAACCTCCTAGTGTGCGCTTTACAACGAATAAAATGTAGGCATAAAGCCACTTAAAAAGCCTTTTGAATATGAAAATCTTTAACTTATTCAAATTAATTGAAAACGTACCACAAACAAAACCTATAATCACATAATATAATTATTTAATTTGCAAGGTATTAATTAAATAATATTCCAATAAAAAACTGATAATCTTGATACATAATAATTTGTTATTTATAAAGTGAAGAGAATATTTTAAATAATTTCTCACATAATTTGTAAAAACCGTCTTTTTCTGTCCTATACGAGTATTTCTATTATTTCGACAATTAAACTTATTGATTTATTTTGATTTAGGGAAAACAATAGCTTGTAATGAGATCGGTTTATACTTGTGCTGTTTACTTAACCGAGAAACCAATTATAGATTTCCTCACTATACAAATACTTATAATTGAACAAAACGGTATATTTAACAATTAACAGGTATTACATTAAAATAAATTATATACACAAATTTTGATTTACATCATACGGGCATGTACCTAGTGTGGAGATCGAAAACATGTAAAAAGCAATGCGCTAAACCTTATATCTATCTTCTACACAAACAAAAATGTGGATAACAAATAATTATAAGCAATAATTAGTCCCCCGAAATATTAATTCAAATTGAAAATATCTCCCGAGTATACATAAATGCCGCCAACGGGAATTGAACCCGTGCCTTCTGATGTCCGGTCAGGTGCTCTGTATCCACTGAGCTATGTCGGCTTATTTCCAACCCGCCAAATGATTCAACATGTACTAGTACCTCAATCAACAATTACTGCTTATTATATTTTTTCCACCTGTAAACAACCAACTTTATTTTTGTAGGTAAAGCTTTGTTAGTGTTAAATTTTTCACTAGATGGCGTCGAGACATATGATATCTTCAATTATTGGTGAAATAATTATTTGTTACCCTTTATGCTATATATATATATATATATATATATATATAAATATCATGTTTTTTATTAGTACCAGGAATGTTTAGAGTGGTTTGTAGAAGAGGTCGGAGGTGCTCAAAGAATACTACACAATATCTTTGCACTGGAATGAGACCCGGAGTTGAATTAAAGACGATGTAATGTAGTTTTTTAACAATATCATTGTGGTATACAGTAGTGAATGGTGGAAGAAGTCGGAGACGCCCGAGAAAGACATTAGCAAAAGCAAATTTTAGCAAATATTTATAAAAAAGTTTTTTATTAAATATAGTGTTATTCAAATTAAGCTCCACTTCCCAGTAATTCCAATAAAGCCATTTTGATGGTTGTGTCCGTACAGCTCGTAGCACTCAGCAACTAGCAAGTGCGAACGTAGCTCTGGCGGAAAACCCCTGACCGCGGTTTCAACACTTCGTTCAGTGAAACGCGCCGCAACATCCATATCCTGCGCCCGGATCTGCATACAGGATGTGCAATATGCAATATACTATGTGTGTCCTTATTAAATACTAGGCTGGACCTTCACGATTTCTAAATTCATCTATTTGAGATAATGACTAACTAAGACCAAGTTGTTTGGTGGTACGTAATCTCTGCCTACCCCTGTGGAAAACGGTGTGATGGTTAGTTAGTTAGTTCTATTTGAATTTAGATTTTTTTCCGTGAATTAATAAATGCAAATAAAACCACTTTCTGACATCCGATCGAGCTGAAACTCGGTGTGACATGCATGGCAATGTATTCTATCAGCTTTTAGTGGCAATCGCATACACACACGCGGACATAGGCGTGACATTAAAGCACTTAATATAAAAAAAATAAATGTTGGTCCTACCGGATCGGCAAACAAAAAAACATTTACTAAAAGACTTTTTAAAAGTTCACAGCATTTACTCCCTGGGGAGGAAAGTTCAATCATCAATCAAAGCAGAAAAATTGTACACAATTTATTAATTAAAAATAATTTATAATATACTTGCAGCAAGTTCCTAAGAGTGGAAGATACTCTCAGTATTCAGAATTGAAACGTTGATTGAAATGTCCTAAGTCGTGTTTAGTTACCAAATCTGAAGAGCCAGGTACTCCCCTACCTTCCTCTTACATATCTCCTTCCCCTCCCCACTAACTTCAACCTCACAAAATACCCCATTTGGGGATGCTTTAGTCTCACTGGCTCCAGACAGTTGGGAGCAGTTGGGACTCTTGTGTTTGTTTTGTTTCACTAGTAGTAAAAAAAATATATACGCCTTGTCATTGATAGTTATTATAGTATGTATTGTGCTAAAACTTGCTTTATTTGTATTGTGTATATGCTAATACAAATGTAACCTAAAATAATGTATTGCTGTATAAGAACCTATTCAATTTGGTAGGCGGGAATGGGTACCGCCGCCCTGGGAACCATTTATTGGATGACCAACACCTCTGCCACAGGTCACCCCAAGTGGTTCGCTACGTTTGGTGACTTAGCAGGGGTGCCCGGGTTCATGGGTTAAGGTTTGCCCAGGTCTTGGTGGCGGGTGCGTCGGCCCACCTTCTGCGTGGCGGGC
This sequence comes from Hesperophylax consimilis, assembly GCF_061612785.1. NCBI lineage: Eukaryota > Metazoa > Arthropoda > Insecta > Trichoptera > Limnephilidae > Hesperophylax > Hesperophylax consimilis. The sequence goes on from NC_142857.1 coordinate 9,654,770, forward strand.
CGGTTGGGAGATGCTGGTTGAGGGAGACCCTTTACAACCGGTTACCGCTGTCCGGGCCGCTCGATAGTACAGGGGCCCGACCCTCAGGCTCACGACTAAGGGTGGGCTGCCCCATCAGCGAGTGTAAAAACCCCGCCACTGCTGTTGTGCCGGTTCGTGACCGGAGGGGACCCAGCAGCAGCGTTTGGGGCGCATTGGATGCCCTCTCCAGCCGGACTCTCCCAGCCTATTGCCTAGCACCGCAGTGGGTGGGCTGGAACCAAACGCTCATCACTCCTGGACAGCCTGAACCCCATATTCCTACCCACCCCTCACACCTTTCCATTCCAGACCTTCCTTTCACTTCATACCCTTAAAAAAAAAAAAAAAAAAAAATTAAAATCATGAATATACATAAAAACAAACATAACATCTTTACAGCGGCGAGTAGCAGGCGTCCCCGGTGCGGGCCAAAACTGTTGGTAAATTTTGCCAACATTCGCGGCCTGCACACAAATTTAAATTCCGTCCATCACCATCTTTTGTCCCAACGTCCCAACCTTCTTTTCCTATCCGAAACTCAGATAGCCGAGCCGCCAGACTCCTCCTATCTGGACTGCCCGGGCTTTACCCTCGCAAGCAAATTCCGAATGAAAGGAGGAGTCTGCCTCTATAGTCGAGCTGACGTCAACTGTGTGCGACTATTGAGTCTGGAAAACTCCAGATTCGACGTAATGTGGGTGCGCGTCAATCTTGCCAGTACGGCAAGATTCTACGCATGTCTATACCGCTCACCGAACCATAGCGAATCAGACACTTCCGAGCTCTTCAAACATTTGAGCGATACTATTGATGATCTCTTGCCCCGCTACCCTTCGGCCGAGTTTGTTGTTCTGGGGGACTTCAACGTTCATAACGAACCATGGTTGAAGTTCTCAGGCCCAACGGACTCGGCTGGCCGACAGGCGGAATCCTTTGCCATTTGCTACGGATTAGAGCAATTGGTTCAGGAGCCTACAAGGGTTCCTGATGTCCAGACTCACCGCTCCAATCTGTTAGACCTATTCTTAACTACTGTGCCACACGGTTATAAGATTGACGTCACAGCGCCTCTGGGATCATCTGACCACTGCCTAGTGACGACATCAATCCCCGTTAGCCTCAGACCAACCAATGAGAGGCTGAGGAGAAAAGTGTGGCACTATAGGTCAGCAGATTGGTTCGGTATGCGGGCCCATTTCAATGCTTTTCCGTGGTCAGCTGTTTGTTTTCGGACTTCGGACCCTTCAAGATGTGCCCAGGAGATTGGTGAAGTCATCAATTCGGCGATGGATGGCTTCATACAATCGACTACTAAAGAAACTGGTGTGGGCTCAAAGCCGTGGTTCAGTCGACAATGCTCCGAAGCAGTTCGACGAAAAAACGCGGCTTACCGAGCCTACAACACATCTCGAACGCCCGAAAGCAGATCAGCATACAACAAATCGGCAAAGGAATGCAAGAGAATCATCAATAGGTCAAAATTCGAACACGACCTGCAGATCAGCAAAAAGCTGGCTGCCTGCCCGCATGGCAGCAGAGCATTCTGGTCGCTTGCGGGCTCAATAGGTCGAAATTTTTGCAAACCCAGTTTGCCACCTCTTACCAGACCTGACGGCTCACTAGCAAACACCGCCACCGAAAAGGCAAACCTTTTAGGGAAAATGTTTGCGGAAAACTCGACCCTCGACGACGGGGGTGCTGTTCCGCCGTCGGTTCCTCACTGCGGCTTCTATATGAAAAAGCTGAGGATCCGGCATCGGGATGTACTCCACGTCATACGGGGGCTCGATGTTAACAAAGCTAGTGGACCTGATGGAATACCTGCCCTGGTATTGCAGAGGTGTGCTGCGGAAATAGTTCCAGTTTTGACAAAGCTCTTCAAAATGTCCCTGAAGTGTGGCACTGTGCCCTCTGGTTGGAAAAAAGCGGTAATTCACCCTATTCCCAAGAAAGGTGACCGCTCCAACCCGGCCAACTACCGCCCCATAGCGATCACATCAGTTCTGTCCAAAGTGATGGAACGTGTGATCAACGACAAACTGCTCACATACCTCGAGAAGAACAAAATTATCAACGACCGTCAATACGGATTCCGGCGGAACCGCTCGTGCGGTGATCTTCTCGCGTATGTGACGCATGTTTGGGGGCGGTGCCTGGAACGTCACGGTGAGACCCAAACGGTCGCACTAGACATATCCAAGGCCTTTGACCGGGTCTGGCACCGAGGACTTGTCAACAAATTGCATTCTTACGGACTTCCCGCATCCCTGTGTACGTGGATTGCTGACTTTTTAAGGGATAGGTCGATTCAGGCGGTTGCTGACGGTTTCACCTCTTCCTCGCACTCCATAAATGCTGGCGTCCCACAGGGATCGGTTCTGTCTCCGACTTTGTTTTTGTTGCACATCAATGACCTTTTGACATGTGCACCGATTCATTGTTACGCGGATGACAGTACAGTTCATGATAGCTTTTTGTTTGACAAGCCCCCAAAGGGCACACAAACTCCAACGGCTCGGAGGGCTTTGAAGCAGAGAATGGACGGTTATCTCGAGAGTATTTCCTCCTGGGGTAAAAATAATCTCGTCGAATTTAATGTTTCAAAGACCCAATCCTGTCTGATTACGTCTAAGAGGGATCCAAATGATAATCTAGTCTCCTTCAACGGAAGCAATCTTCCGAACAGGCCTTCCATTGATATGCTTGGTGTAACTATAAGTGACCAGCTCAGGTACGGGGGCTCCATCGAAGCTAGAGTAAAGTTGGCCTCTCAGAAGCTGGGCGTACTGTACAGGGCCCGCAGATACTTTAATAGTACACAACTGCTCACCCTGTACAAATCGCAAGTGCGCCCTACTGTCGAATTTGGCAGCCATCTCTGGTCTGGAGCCCCAAAATACCTGAAAAAAACCCTTGACTCTGTGCAGAAACGGGCGGTCCGTTTGATAGATTCCCCAATCTTAACAAACGGACTGCAATCTTTAGAGCACAGGCGTCAGGTAGGTATGCTGTCCTTGTTCTATCGGTATTACAATGGAAGATGCTCTGAGGAACTAGCGTCATTGATCCCTTCGGCACCGGTGCGTAGTCGGGATACACGCCAAACGCGCGCCCAACATTTGTACACAGTTGACACTTGTCACATGAGAACGGGTCGCTTCTATGATTCGTTCTTAAGTTCAACAGCTCGGCTGTGGAACGAACTGCCGGCCTCTGTGTTTCCTCCCTCCTACAACATGGGACTCTTCAAGACCCATGTTCACTCCTTCCTCTCCACAAAAAGACCCTCCACACAGCATCCCCAAAGATGACATAGGCCCTGAGGGAAATTATTTTCTTCAGGGCCTCCTGTGTGGAGTAAATATAAAAAAAAAAAAAAAAAAAATATTAAACATTTATAAGTAAACCATAGACAAAATGCGAGAAATAATTAGCTAAAAAATCTGACTCAACACAGATTCGCCTAGTGAGGCAGGTTATGCACAATTTAAAATATAGTATATTATGTCATATCTATATAACACTCTTATATACATATTTACTTTTTCTTCTATTAGAAACTTTTCTATTCTTGCTTTCAACAATGTCATTATTACATTATTACATACCTATAGGTATTTTACTTACTAATGATATATTATATATTCTGTAATTTTTTTGATGAAATAAAATAAATTTTTAAATTTTTAAAAAATATATGAAAAAATCCATGCATTTAGGTCCAGCCTAATGCACTGTATATTGTGTACATGATGCACATGTAATAGTTGGCAGATCCTAGATGGTTCCTAGTTGCAGGTTGCAGGGTAGCAGTACATTGCTTCCTCTGCTTCTCCTTGCACTGCATTCACGCCGGTCCCGGCTTGTGGACAGTGGAATGTGAAATGCGGACTTGGGGATGATAATTATTATTCGGCACATGTTTGCGGGGTGCAAGTTGACGCCCTTCCAAATGATAAGGAGACGCGTTATTCTCAGCGACTCGTTATGTTTAAATTGAACTAATTTCAAGAAAATAGTCCATAAATACCACTGTTATTTGCCCACTATCTTGATCAGATTCTTCTAGGCGTTTTTGCCTAGCGCCACCTCATTTGTTTTTCACCGATAATTTAAAAAAATATTTCCAATAAATTTTGTTTAAATAGTCATCTCTTCATTTTGTTTTCATATTAATACCGTTATTAATTATAATGCATTTTCTGTTGTTAAGACATACTTGATTCTGTTGTGTTAATATATACAGGGTTTTCCAATAAGAGATGTTATTTTGAATAGCCCCCTATTTCGGTAGATGTTACTTTTGAAGCTGTTATGTGTAGCTTTGACATTTGACTAGTAGAAACTACGCCATTAATAAAAATGGAACGATACACGCTTCAACAACGCATTGAAATTATTAAAATTCACTTGAGTGAATCAAATGCAAATCATCTTGAGTGATGAGGTCCATTTCCACCTCGGTGGCTTCGTCAACAAGCATAATTGTCGCATCTGGGGCTCGAAAAACCCAAGAATTATTGTTGAAAAGCCTCCTTATCCTCAACGTGTGACTGTTTGGTGCGGTTTATGGTCCGGAGGAGTCATTGGATGGTATTGATCTGGACAACGTATTCTTTCAACAAGACGGGGCTACGTGCCACACAAGCAACGAAACCATTGATCTTTTACGATTGAATATCAAAATAACACCTCTTATTGGTAAACCCTGTATTTTTTATTTCACGACAATTTTTTTTATATTACTAACTAATTAATCGCCGCTCACTGTAACATTTTTGTCGATAGGTAGGCACTTATTTCTCTATTCTTATAACTGTAAATTTTCATTACACGCTTATCCTGGCGAGGAAAACCATTAGTTTCAGAACATATCGATTATTTTGTTTATTAAGGTTATACGATATTATTTATTTTCCTTAAGGCGATGCCATGCGTAGTAATTCAAAATCATGTGTTTTTGGTTTGAAAATTTGGTCGCCTAGAAATGTTTCAGATGCTTCAATTAAATACTGCGAATAGAATACATCTTGGCCTTTGAAATAATCGAGTATTTTTTAAGTCTTTTTACAAGCCCAGAAAAATAGAAAAATAATGTATAAGGCATATGAAAACTGCTTTAAAGTTCAAAATCTCCTTCTTACGAACCCATTTTCGGTTATGATTTTATTGTATAATGTGGAAAATTAAGTTATTTATAAAATGATCGAAAAAAATGAAATATTTATGCCTGAACATCCACAAAATAAAATAAAAGGCACTTTTTGGCAATGTTTTTTTCTTGCATAAATCAAAACAGGCGGATGGTGTTAAGCGAGAATTTAAACCTTATCGCCATCTACGTAAGGGTTGTTATTGATAGCGGCTCAATTTAAAATATTACACGAGGTAGTGCATCTCCTTAAATTATTATTTTTATTTATGTTGCCCAATTTTACTGTCATTTTAAAAATTATTTTACTTTCTTCCAGTTCATGTCTTTTTCTGACATATTCTTAATCATTCTGCTGTATTAGAGCAGTTTTGTTCTCCTTGATCGGGAAATCATTTAAGATCTAAGTTTGTACATTTTATTATTTTACCGCACAGGTCAGAATAACACCAGAGGGTTCTTACGGCCGCATGAAGAATGTTTGGATTGCCGCAGTCATTCACGGCCTGTTTGTTTCTGGGAGGGTCTGTCTCCTGTCTGCATGTTGACTGTTGACTGTTTGCAAACCATTGGCCAGAGAGGATGCGGAGAGGCGACCATTGTAAGGCAAGGAGAATGCGAGGAGATGAGATGTGACAGGGAGGAAATAAGCGGGATATGTATTATGGATGCGAGGCGTTACAATTTTTCTTCACTTGTTTGTTTTAATGGTGGCGAAGCAATGTAGATTTTACACCGATATTTATGCAGTTTAAAAAGCAATCTGTTTCTCTTCTTGTTTTCTTTCTTCTAAGTAAAGTGTCAGTAAAAATTGACGTATTAATTAATCATAATATAAATACTTGGTAATAAGTTTAAATGGGATAAGCAAGTGACTAAAATATGGAACCAGCTAATTGTTACAGCGTATAATTGCTAAAAATTTGATTTTTTTCTTGGCCCACAGCACCCTAAAGGTAATCTATCCTTTGACATGGAATTCGAACATAGAGGTACAAGCATTACTTATAATATATTAAATATGTACAAAATTTACAAACCGCTATAAAAAGAAAGGTGAAAATCCCAGTGATATCTAAGAAGTATAGAGACCAAACGCCGGAGAACTAACTGTCCAGTGATTTTTAATAAACTAAAAATATCTTTGTTTTTAGGGAAAATGAGAAAACTAAAAGTATTAAGGTGACAAATGTTAATAGTTAAACACATTCGAAGGAATTTTTAGAAGTTTTGGATTAAATCAAAGCTTTTAGTGATCTTTTGCTTGACACAAAAAATTAGGGAAACAGAAAAATTTAAGGTAAAAAAACTTAAAGATGGATTGAAATAACAAAAAAGCAGTATTACGAAAAAATAAATCGTACAAGGATAAAACATAATAAATACGTGATGACAATACACACTTCATTATATACAACCGTACTTCATAATATTTGCCAATGTTTTTTTTCACTACCCCCTTTATTGTTGTATTTTATTTCATAATAGTTTTATTTTGCTTTATTTCTAAATATTATTTAGTATTAACTTTTTATTGAATTTTATTAAGTTGCGAATAGGGGCGACAGCACGAGCAAAGTACCCAGTGAGGTCCAATTTCAAATATCATCGTATAATGTGTCAAAATAAATAATATTATTGTATCAATATAATATATTTTTTTTAATTGTCGAAGGTAATAATGATTAATACAGTGCTCTTCACTTTTGAGTATCAGGAGAGATCTGCCAGCTGTTGTATTTCCTACTACTGGGTGCTACATATGTATGTGTCCACAGGAGCAAGATTGACTCTTTGAAACATTACTCTGTTTCATCTCTCCTATTACTGAGTACTAAATATGTATGTGTCCACAGGAGCAAGATTGACTCCTGGAAACATCGCTCTGTTTCATCTCTCCTACTACTGGGTGCTACATATGTATGTGTCCACAGGAGCAAGATTGACTCTTGGAAACATCACTCTGTTTCATCTCTCCTACTACTGGGTACTACATATGTATTAGCCCGGAGTGAAAGAGGTCGAAAAAAATTTTTTTTCGAATTTCAAAAACCCTATATCATTTAATGTTGCTGTAGATAAATAGCTGTTGAAAAATATTTTTTATTTTTTTTTGACATATGATCTTCAGGTGGCGCAGAGGACCTGAAATTTTGAAAAAATGATCGATTCTAGAAATTTTTAAAAATATAAAACAAAATTATTATCATATTTAACTTTATTATTTGCATTAAAATATAAGGAACATTAAGAAAATATATATTTTTTAATCATTTCAGCCTTCAGTCGTGGCATATGCGTATGGGGTAGCTCCCTGAATTCCAGAGGAAAAGTGTAATTTTGTTCCGAATTTCGGCATTTCTTTTCTCGATTTTATTATTGCTCGAATATATCCATCGCGTGCTGTACTTCTGCAAACAGCCAAGCTAGCTTCAGTGACCAGCTTCACACATCTCTCCACAGCCTGTGTGTGACAGGGAAAATTTTCAACCCGGATATTTATATGTTCGCTCATAATTTTGTCCCATAATTCACTGTCACCGTATTTTTTTTGAATGGAGGCTAGAATATTTTTTCTGTCTTCCAGTTTATCAAATCATAATAATCGTTGGCTTCGAAGTTTAGTTTTGGAGTCAAGAATGTCCTTACTTTTTTCTCCTTTGCATTTTGTCGGGCTTTAAGAATTCTTCTTACTGCTAATTCTTTTATATGCTGTCTTTCGTCTTGTAGCATCGCTAATAAAATATTTTCAGAATAAGCGAAGAAAGAGTTCCGCTCGATTATTCGAAAAACAATTGTTTTCAGCTCATATTTTAAATAGGAGCATCTTTTTATCATACTAAGGACATGTTTCGGACCATCTTTACATGAAGGTTTTGTTTTTATGGTGAACCATATTGGCGCATACACTTTTATCACAAACGTAGCAATCTCAACCAGACTATGAGTTGGAAACTTTGTTGCTACATATAGTCTCAATATTCTATTTGCACAGGTTAGCCAACGAGAGTGTGCCAGCTTTCCTGGTTGCTTATTAGCCAAATCAGTTTTTACGCTGCCTTTTGTTACAGCTTGACAAATTTCATACAGATATTTTTGATCATTGCTTAGAATTTTCGATATCGGGTAAGACTGTCGTAATTTTATCAATTTTCACCACAGGGAGGTCTTCACAGTGCTGTAACATCTCGCCAATGACTCCTGCGAACGTATTGGGACCTGAAGTACTGCCATCCAAAGTATTAAAAAGATGACGCAGTGGTAATTCGTTGGCATGCAACAAACATATAAACCAGTGTAATGGTCTATTTAAATGTCTTTCAATCAATGCGATTGCTTCATTCTTGAAGCCCGTGTTTACAGCCGCTTCATCGCATCCAATAGCTACAGTGGTTGATAAATCTCCGAAGTGCAAATTTAAAAATTCTACAATTGAATCCTTATTAGAATTAGCGGTTCCAGAAGGAGGCGCGACGTGGCCAATGTACTGAGAATCTGGCTCGGAGAGCAAAACAATATGTTCTTCAGTAATGGTTCTCCTGTGGTACTTGTTATCATGTTTTTCCTGCACAATGGTCTTGTCTTTCCGACCATCAAAATATAACCCACTTATTTTACCGTCAGAACTCCCGAAGCTCGAAATCTGCCTTCTTTGCAACTCTTCTCGAACTTTTCGGCGCTCGCGTCGTAATTTACTTCTATCTATTACTTTTGAGAAATCTTGTTTACAAATAAAACCAATATCTTGAAGAACTGCACTGGCAATGGTTGATGCTGATCTGTCGGAGACACCAGTCCTGTCACAGGCAGTGGCAAGATTTTTTAATCGATGCCTCATCTGATTTTTTTGTGATTTCGATGTGGATGGCGTGGAGTATGTCGGAAAAAGTGTATAAAAGTCTGGATCTTGATTGTTGTCTGATAATCTTACACTATCATCCGAGGTCTCTGAAGTCTCTGGTGAGGGGCTCAGAGGTTTCTCAACAGTCTGTTTTTGAAGTAATTTATTTTTCCTCATCAGTCGTAATTGCGTACGCTCCAAAGCCTTGGATGCCACTATATCTTTTGAGCCGATATGCATTTTGCGGGTACTTCTCTGATCTTGCAGGAATTCTAAGCTCCTTCTTGGGTATTTTCACTAAACATTTACAAAAATCGACACAAATGCACTTGCAAACAGCAATATCAAAGAGTTTTTTTGTTGCATCTTTATAAAATTCAGTTTTCTTTTTAGGTACTCGACATTTCAAGCATTTGTACTTGTGATAATACCGGGTTAGTTTAGTTACAATTTGACGTTCAGTTACAATAGGAATAGACGCTTTATTCCACAACGTAATTAGATCAATTGCAATTATTTCACACATATCTTTCACAGAAGGATCTTTTCCATTTGATAACCACTGCAAGTCATTTCTAATCCACAAATAATACTTTATTACATCCGAATAAGTTGGCAACACATTGTCTTTTAATTTTTCTGGGCCACCAAACATAGAACACATTGAATTTTTTCTTGTTTTAGGCATATTACAAAGAAATCACAATCAAGTTTTCGCAGCTGTTCCAACGAACGTGCTAATGTCTGTTAATTACTGATTAACTGCAGCTGTTGTTACGCAAAATAGTGTCAAAGGGTGGGGGGAAGAGGAGTAAGTTAGATGGCTAAAACTAAAATACATTTTGTGACGTTTAAGCTGGATTAGATGATGCGCTTATTTACTAACAAAATCTGAAAAAACACAATTTTTTGTAGAACTTTAGGGTCAGTGCGCCACCTGAAGATGAAGTTGGAATTTGATGATATTTTGTGTACTTTATAGGGTACTACCAAGGCACCCATTGGTAATATAGGAAACACGAAATTTGAAAAAAAGTTTTTTCACTCCGCCCTAATATGTATGTGTCCAAAGGAGCAAAATTGACTCTTGGAAACATCACTCTGTTTTCTCTCTCCTACTACTGGGTACTAAATATGTATGTGTCCACAGGAGCAAGATTGACTTTTGGAAACACCACTTTGTTTCATCTCTCCTACTACTGGGTGCTACATATGTATGTGTCCACAGGAGCAAGATTGACTCTTGGAAACATCACTCTGTTTCATCTCTCCTATTACTGGGTACTTAATATGTATGTGTCCACAGGAGCGAGATTGACTCTGTTTCATCTCTCCTACTACTGGGTACTAAATATGTATGTGTCCACAGGAGCGAGATTGACTCTTGGAAACATCACTCTGTTTCATCTCTCCTACTACTGGGTACTAAATATGTATGTGTCCATAGGAGCGAGATTGACTCTTGGAAATATCACTCTGTTTCATCTCTCCTACTACTGGGTACTAAATATGTATGTGTCCACAGGAGCGAGATTGACTCTTGGAAATATCACTCTGTTTCATCTCTCCTACTACTGGGTACTATATATGTATGTGTCCACAGGAGCAAGATTGACTCTTGGAAACATATCCTTATCCTATCAATGCGTTGAGATATTAGGCAGGAAGGTAACTTCTATATTTTAAATCTAATCTTTGATATCTAGCAAAGCACGTACACGTACGTATAACCAAAATGTTTTATCGAAAGAATTATTGAGTAATGTGTTGATCTTTTACAATTTATCTAATCTCAAGACTTTGGCCTCCGAAGAACGTGGAATCTTAGAAGTTCAGATTCATAGTTTATTACGAGACCGCACAGACCTCCCATATAGATAGATATTCGAAGCATTGATGCATAAAAGATACGTGATTTATTTATTGGTTCTGGGTTGAAATATTTATTGTTTGCTTATTTTGAACTGTCTTATTATTTTGCTTAGCTAATGATTCTCGTTCTGAAGGTAAGAATCGATTATTGCCAAGGTGTTTTAAATATGCTATATATTTCTTCTTTTATGCCGTAAAAATAAATACAATTTTAAGAATCTATTTGAAATTATCTTTTAGATTTATATATTTGAAATATACTTTCGTATTCATAAATTTGAATATTTTAATTTAAAACGTGACAAAAAACACACATACTTTTACTCTGGACGTAGAAAAATGATGAAGAATACCAAATTTTCATTACATTCCTTTTATTTATGGAATTTGCAAGAAAACTATCACTTTACTTTTTATCTCATTTAAACAAAAAAAAATCAATATAATAATTCCCAGAAAATAAACAACAAAAAATGAGATTTTGAATTAATATGGAGGAAAATGAGTACGGCTTTTTTTGTCAAATATTAGTCATTCAGTATATATCTGAACACGTGTTCAAAGATAGTGGCCTTGTCTCTATCCTTGTGAAATATACGTACTAGATGCGAAATTATTATTATTTTTAAAAACACTTGTTCCGACTTGAATTTGGCCAGATTTTTAATATATTTCATATCAGTTAGTTTTCTCCGTGAATTGTTAAGCGCAATATAAACATTGATTTCAATGATATTTATAAATATTTACCTACGCATACATAAAACATATATGTTATTAAAAAACATCCCTTTCATAGAAATCTTATTAAATTCACGTAATAATAGTCAATTAAAAAGTAATATGTCCAAAATAACCTCAATTTTTCAAGACGGTCAGTCTGTTGAAATGCGACATTGCCAGATCTTTCGGAGCCCAGCTAATGAAATTATTTTATTAGTACCAACTCGAATCTAAACTTTTTCTCAGTCTTTATTCAATGTGTAACAAAAACACCATTAAGGAGTTGTGAAGTGATTTTTTTTAGTAAGGTTATTAGTTTCTATTATTTCGCCCAAAAGTAAATATATAGGTATGAATACTGCATTGAAAAGCTCCGTGACAATGTGTTAAGAACTTTGGATAAGAAAAGATGGTTTCATAATAACTAAACACAGTGACAATTCAACACACTTTTAAAAAGTGATATAAAGTCATTAGAAACGATGAAATTTTTTTTTAAACCTAACCTAACCTAACCTAACCTACTTAACCCAGTTAATAAAGTTTTTGTTTCATCACTTTCCATGACTTTATATAACTTTTTAAAGATGTGATAAATTATTATTTTGATGATTTATCCGATCACCGAAAAGATAGTTGCTAGTTGAAAATTATATTGTTATTTTCATATAATATACTCATTTATCTACGAAAATTAAATTAAATTTAGTTTTAAAGTGGTTTCACTAGTGTGTGGCGAGAAGCGCTGAAAAACAAGTCTCAGAATATCTATATTTTTAAGTAACTATACTTAAATAGCCAGGTTTTTTCCAAATTTCAAAAATATAAAAACATGTTTGTGGTTCATATAGGTTATGGTAGCTTTTTCTTACAATATTCTCAAACTATAAAGATACGTTTGTGGTTCAATTAGGTTAATATAGTTTTTTCTAACAATATACTCAAACATACTCAGAGATATATCATCATACCTAGAGATCTAGGTACGGTTATTTTTTATTTTGATTTATTTGCTCAGGTTTCTTGTAAAAACCTGTAATTAATTTAATGTTTTACGGCAGGTGTTTTTTTTTGATGTATCAAATTATCAAAATGCATAACAGAGATAACAGAGTTCCTCTTTACACAAAACCAAAAATGAATGACATGATCTGTGCAGTCTACAATTATATCACTATACAAATTGGCACTAAAATTAAAAATGTATCCTAAGATTTAAAAATAATTACTTCTAAACTTCTTTTATGATACGAATTGAAAATAATAAGTTGAAAAAAATATTAACGTTAAAATGGATTTTCTAAATGAATTTCGCTTAGAAATTAATAATCCCATTCAATCATTGCGAATACGAATGATGTATTTAACAAATTTCTCTTCAACCATTTCTCCGAATAGCAATGACTAGAATCAGAAATCAGGCCCCATATTTATATTGATATTGATTTCAATAAATACATTCTCATGCCAACCCTTGGAGGCTATACCAGGCACATGGATAAGGGGTGTTTTCCACATGCAATCAGGCTAAGTGATTACGTCTTCGACAGGATAAAAAAACATCCCTATTCTACGTTGAGGGATGAAAAATACAACCATTTATAAAATGCACATCCTGCTGGTGCATTTATTTTATGTACATAACGCAATAAATCAATGTATGAATCTTATGGAATTATTTGTGTGATATTCGCACAAATTATTGCATTATATCTATGCTATACGTACTTGTAATATCAATTATAACTATGTATGAATAAAACGTCACAAAAATGGGTTTTATAGATAAAGACACACTTTTATAATTATACTAGCTGACATGTACCCGGCGTAGATGGGGGTTATCATTAAGAAATAGATATATACTTACATATTTTTACGACTTAATTACAAAACATCGAATTTACTCTACTTTTTATAAATATAATATCCACTATATAACTCTATCAAAATCCGTTGCCTAGTTTAGAAGAACTAAGCGCACAAACAGGCAGACGCGGATAGTGACTTTGTTTTATACTATTTAGAGATTCCTTAAAGGTCAAAATTCATGATATTTGTTGCTGTTTATTTAATTGATTTTTGTATTAAAGAAATAAGGTAGTTACACATTTTATGAGATTTGAATACTTCTCTTCCATGAAAGCGTAAGTTTGTGGTTGGAAGAGCAGTGTACAGTTGATGATTTAATTATTTATCTGTAGTTTTGAAGTTTAAAAAATTACGTGTTTAGGAAATGTGATAAACATCCAAGTAATTTCATCGTATCTAAAATATTGTAATTACTAATAATAAATATTTATTTTTTTATTATAGCTAAATATTAAAAATTGTACATACAAAGTATGATTTTTTTTAAAAATAAAGTCAAACATTCCCGGGTTACGAATAACCTGACAATATTTGAAAATCTCCTACAACCACCACAGAAAGCTGAAAATGTTGCTTGTGTTGTGATGGAGGACTTAGCCAGTCGAGGAATTGAATACACTACGTCTGGGTGGGACCCAAACGGCAACTCGGCCACCGACAGATAGTGAATATATGTATAGTAAATTGTATTTCTTAGTCCTCCTCACTAGGGTGACTTGTGCTGAGGCGGACTGAAGTTATTCACGTTTATTTTATTTGTTATATATAAATGTTTGGATATTATCATTAATGTTTCTAATGTCTTCCAGTGTTAGATTGAAAAAAGTTCTTCTTAGCCCGTCGTCCTACGGATCGGTTAGCAATCGACATAAACCAATTGCAATACGACCCTGTGCAGAACAGTTCCACACTGAACTGCCCTGCAGAACGTTATCTTACTATAGCGAACTTAATTTTCTGCGCAGGTTCTTGCAGCATTCGGTTTATGTCGATTGCTTACAGACTCGTGGGACAACGGGCTAAGTAAGATAAGGAACTTGTACGCTTTTTTAATCAATTGGTCACAACAATCAGCGGATAATGATAAAAAAACGAACTTGAAAAATACACATCTTAACTAACTAACTAACTAACTAACCATCACGCCGTTTCCCCGCAGGGGTAGGCAGAGAGGACGGACCGCCAAACAACTCGGTCTTGGCACACACTTCTTGCCTCATTCACATTCATACATCGTCTCATACATACTCTTCTATTATTCTGACTCTTGACATGGCCCGACTCTAGTATCTGATTCACTTGATCGTGCCATGTCTTCCTCGGGCGTCCCCGACTTCTGCTACCATTCGCATTTGCATCATATATCCTCCTTACACTCCTATCTTCGCTCATTCGCTCTACATGCCCAAACCATCTAAGCGTCCCTTTCTTAATCTTACTCATTACGCTTACATCAGCCTTGCACTCTTTGCGGATCTCCACATTCCTCACACGATCAAACATGGTTTTACCACACATACGCCTCAGAGATCTCATTTCAACAGCATTCAATCTACTTTCATCCTTTCTTTGCCAGTTCCATGCCTCACTTCCATACATCAAGGTAGGTACCAGCACTCCGTTGTGGACTGCTAACTTCGCTTCTTTGGACAGTTTTTTGTTAGCGCCAACGTTGTTCAGTCCTCCATTAACGGAATTACCTGCATTAACCCTTCTTTCAATATCTCTGTCAGCCTTCCCATCTCTTGTAAACATACTTCCTAAATACACAAACTCATCCACCTGCTCCAAGTATTCCTCATTCACAATTATATTGCACACTGTTTTCGTACTCTCTCTTTCAAACACCATTACTTTAGACTTACTTACATTCATCATTAACTCATTCTTCATGCATACTTCGTTCATCCTAGACACGAGAGACTGTAGATCTTCTATACTATTAGCAATCAGCACCGCATCATCAGCATACAACAGGCAACATACTTTCAAATTAATCAAATTCGCGCCCAATCCCACCTCTTTCAATTCTTGCATACAATTATCCATATATAGATTGAATAACCACGGTGACATTACGCAGCCTTGTTTAACACCTTTTGTGATATCAAACCACCCCGTAAAACCACCGTTTACCCTAACACATGCAACGCTTCCCTCATACAGAGACGCGATTGCCTGAGTCAGATATGTATTCACTCCATACTTGGACAACACCTTCCATAGCTTTTTCCTGTCGACTCGGTCGTATGCTTTTTGTAGATCTACAAAGGCACAGAAAAGTTTCTGGTTTTTTGCCAGAAACTTCTCAGTGAGCATACGCAATGAGAAGATCTGGTCCATGCACCCCCTTCCACTCATAAAAGCACCTTGCACATCCCATATTTTATCTTTTGTTTCCTTTCTTACTCTTTCAATCAAAATTCTACCATACAGCTTGCCAACTGAACTTAGCAGGCTAATAGCCCTATGATTCCCACATTCCATACGTGACCCTTTACCTTTGTATAATGGCATTATCACAGCCCTTCTCCAGTCTAAAGGCGTATAACCTTCCTTTAAACATTGGTTAAAAAGATTACACAACCATGTGAGAATTATACGGCTACCTCCTTTAAAATATTCAGCAGCAATATTGTCAAACCCGACAGCCTTACCATTCTTCATACATTTAATCGAACTTTCTATCTCATCCATGCTAATTTCGGTAACATTCACTCCATCGTCATTCATATCTGATTCACCGCTGGAGTCACTGTCACTCACTTCGCTTTCGAAGACTTCCTCGAAATAATTCATCCATCTCTCTTTTATTTTTTCCTCATTCGTCAACATTTTTCCATCTTTTGATTTTATCACTTTCATGCTTCCGTTTTCTGGGCCACTCCGGGACCTTTTGACTTCTTTCCAAAACAACTTAATGTTTTCTTGGAAATGGTTTGTCATTTTCATTCCTTCTTCCTCTTCCAGGCGTTTCTTTCGTTCTTTCACTCCAACTCTTACTTTTTTCTTACATTCCTTATATACTTCTTTCGCTCGATACTTCTCTTCGCTGGAAGCACTGCCAGCCGCAATCAGACATAACCATGCTTTCTTCTTCTCTGAGACCAGTGCTTTAATCTCATCATCCCACCATGCATCACCTTTCTTCCTACCTTGCGTACTTATTCCACAAACCTCCCTAGCAGATTCACAAAGACACACTTTTATGTGGTTCCATGTTTCGTCTATGCTTAGACCATCCATTTCCTTCGCATTCAATCTTATCTCTGCACAATTCATATACTTACTTCTCACATTATCATTTTGTAGTTTTTCTATTTTGACTCTTGTTGGAGTTAGTACCGTTTTCACTTTAGAGCGCCAACCGCGAAAGAGGTTTACTCTTGACACTACAAGAAAGTGGTCAGTTTCGACCTCAGCCCCTCTGAAAACTCTTGTGTCCTCGGTAACAGCTCTCAACCTAGAGTCAATTACTACAAAATCAATAATTGACCTCTCATTTCCTCTTTCCCACGTATATTGGTGGATACCTTTATGATCGAAGAAAGTATTCGACACAAACAGGTTCCACTCTAAACATACTTCAAGTATTCTGTTCCCGTTGTCATTCGTTCTTTTATCCCCAAACATACCTAAGACCGAATCAAATCCGTCACGTCTAATTCCCACCCACCCATTTAAATCGCCTGCCATTATAATCCTTTCGTTCATATTTTTTAGTCTCATTACATCATTCACACCAGTCCAAAAATCATCTTTCACTTCATCGCTTTCTTACTGTTGGAATTAGTAATGAATACGACAATACCCGCCATTGTACCGTTTAGTTATTTGCTAGAGTAATCAAAAAAGAATTGTAAATTTATAAATAACACCATATCGTCATTTAATTTTTTTTTTTAAATCTCTTTACTCAGTGATTCAATCACTAAATGGCGGTATACAAAAATTAAATAATTAGTTTAACCTAATTTGTAACGAGTTACAAATAGTGTTTATTTTAATTTATTCATATAATTTGCTTATAAAATACCAAACGCGAATATGTAACATACCAATTTGCTTAAGAATTTAGTTTTATAAAATTTTTGCGTTGTGGCACAACCAGTCGAGCATATCAAAATAAATACCTTCTTAGAACAAATTTAATCTAATCGAATTTTTCCATTGAATTGATGATATTTCGATGGATTACAAAACCACTCCACTGATGTATCAGTTAGCTGTATAGGTAGCAGAGGAAGCTTATAAGTGCAAGGATTATTCAATTCACCGCACAGTCTTGGGATAAACTGGATCAAAAGAGAAGAAAATATAGAAGATGTGTCAATTTTTTCCTAAATATATTAGTGCACAAATGAAAAAGTACGTTAAACGCAACGTTCGTTATAATCAACGCTTATTTTAAGTTGTGCTTTACAATATTAAGACGAATTATTTATTTGCGCCCGTACATAAGCAATTTGAATATCAATAAATAGTTTTGTCCGTATAAATACACAATTATTTCAAGAAATTCATAAAAATACAATATGTTATCGATTATTCAATCCAACATTGTATTTGTATGCCTTTCTCGAAAGAATTGGGTTTTTTACGGACAAAACTATTTATTCATATTCATATTGCATACGTACGGGCGCAAACAAATAATTCATATTAATATTTATTTAATTACATAGTTAAACAAGCGCCACCTATTTATTTGTAGATCATAACGAACGTTGATTTTTCCATTATTATTCGGTGAAACACTATGGAACGGCTATGTATTAACAGCAAAATTGATTAAATCTTATAACTTAAAAACGAATTTAAATAATAATAATAATTATGATAATTGGACGGGGAGCTGAAAAGAAAGAGCCAAGAGCTAGTAAAATAATTGAAAAAAATGAAGGTACAGCAATCACGAAAATCTTTTAAAAATTACTTTGTAGCAAGGATTTTTCTAAAACTCTATACTCCAAAAATTCAGTATGGTAATTCACCCCCGAAGACCAGGACAGTCTGAATGAAAACTGAAAAAAAATGGTGAGGGTTCTTTTCCAAATTTGAATTTAAAATTTCAGCGGTGGTAGGTAATTTATTCAAAGGGGGAGGCAGAAGCGGCAGCCCCCGTCCCTGTTAAATCTTACGGGGAAATCAGTAAATTACTGGGAAACTTCAGGAATTTATTTTAAAAAAATAGGTCGTTTTCGATTGTGTATTTTAAAGTTGCGATTGTTCTTGGTGAATAATATAAAATGCTTATGGGAAATTGAGCTTGAAGTTTCACATTCTTCGTCGTAATTATATTCAAATAAATAAAATTATTCACTTTAGTCAGGTACCTACCTCTCTATAATTAATAACGTCGAAAATGTTTTAAGAAAATATATGGAAATTTTTTTGTTGATAAAAAAAATTAATTTCACTTTAAGAAGAAAAGCAAACATTCCAGGGCTACGAAAAACCTGACAAATAATGAAAAATATTTGAAAATCTCCAACTTTCAAAATAAAGACGAAAATTACGAAAGAAACCTTTTCCGGCAACGCAAAATAGTATTCTCATAAAACAGAGTTAGAAGTATTTCCATAACAATACCTACCATATTAATAATACCAATATCGACCACTTTGCATTTCGTCTGTGTAAATTTGTTTGTGTATTCCATGTCCGCGTAAACCTGTCAAGATGGTAGCCTTGTTTGATAGTGTCTTTTTATTACACCAGAGTGGAAAAGTGTCGCGACCTTTGCGAGCTATCAAGTCGCAGTAATCAAAATCACGCGGAAGTCTGCTATTTTTCACGTAACTGCTAGCAATATTGACTAGTGACTAGTCACTAGAACCTTTGGAGTGATTTTCAACAAAAACAGCTTTATACAAATTATCTAATTATTATTATGATCAAACATGAGCAATTTTGATATCAACTGGAGATAAATAAAGTAAAACGTATGGTGTGTAGTATATAATAAATATGCATTACAATTAATCAGGTAGGCACTAAAAACTGTCTAAAAACCAAACACTGTCTCATCGAATTCTTCCATTCGTGAGTCCATTACAGTCATCAAAATGATAATTAATTCAACTGTTTGTGTACTTGGATTGTCGTATACCAGTATCAAATGTACTTGTATATTTTAAGTAGGAACCTACCTAACTGCTGTACTTACGAGTGAAGGGGCCTGGCTAGCATTGTACGAGACACTAGTCACTAGTCAGAGGGATGTTGCGTAGGGGTTGATATCACATGGTGGTTGAGAAGTACCGATCGAAAAAATAACAATAAAATACCTTAATTTTAGTTTTTTTTTGGTCGTCTGGAGCCAGTAGTGGCAACCCCAATTGGGGTATGTTGTGAGGCTGGAGGAAGTGGAGGGGGGGGGGAAAGGAAGTAGTGGAGTAGAGAAAGGTGGCCATTCAGATTGGGTCACCGAACAACACAAAAACACACTAATGTATGGCGGTGAGGCATGGAACTAAGAATTATGAAAGTAGAAATGAGATCCCTGAGGCGTGTGTGGTAAAACTATGTATGATCGTGTAAGAAAGGGATGCGGCTTGAGCAAGAAGAGCGAATAAAATAAGAAATTAATGTAAATGTTAGGAGAAGTCGGGGACGCCCGAATAAGATATGGCATGACCAAGCCTACCAAACACTTGTGTCGGGCCACGTTAACAGTCAGAGTGACAGAAGGATATGTATGAGGCGATGTATGAGTATGATTGAAGCAAGGAGTGTGTGTCAATACGGAGTTGTTTGGCGTTATGTCCTCTCTGCCTACTAAGTAAGTTAGAAAATTAGTACGAATTTTGAGAATTTTTCCAAAGCTTGGTAGTTTAAAACAACGGGAAAGGAAAAATAAAAATCGATTATTTTTAAGTAGATAGGTAATCATTCAGCGCTTTATTTTGTGATAGTATCAAAAATATCCCAAAAAGGCAATTGAGAGTGATCAATGACCGCTTCAACAATATATAATCAATTACCTACTCGGGGCAAGGAATACAAGAGAAAACCACAAGCCGAAAATGTGTAAATTCTTGGTATGCCTTATATCATCACGAAGTGTCTAGAAACGCCCGATTTCAAGCACAAAGGTGGTTTTTTTAAATTTATTTTGTAAATAATTGTATAAGAAAGCAAAAAAAATAATCAAGTGAAACTATCACAGATAATCTTAGCTATAATACTGTATTTTTTAAAAGTTGTTTCCTTTATAAATTTTCAAATTCATTGCTAATACACATTTTTAATAGTAACCAAAATATTCGAGATTATTCCCAAACCACCCTACCGTAACATCAATAGTGTCGTAGCTTGGTGGAGGGCGCCACTAACAATAATGACTATGTTGTAGCCGTAGGTCCACGCAACTATAAAACTGTCAAGCATTGAGATGTTGCCTTACCGAATCATCGGTGCCATATCCCATACTATCCCAAACATACTGAACACTGAACACCCTCATTCATACCAATACATTGCTACCTAAATACTTCAATAAATGGCATTGCTATTGGGGAGCTATTGGAAGTATTTTAATTAAGGGACTACTTCTGGTAGTCGAATGTTGCATGCAATGATATAACTGAATAAAGTAATTAAAAACCAACGGCATGTTTTTTTCCATCAAAACTAAGTGACCGCTATGTTCAAATTCAACTCAAATGCAAAAGTATCTAGCTATCTCCACTTCTGCTGATTTCGAGATATTTTAGATACTATTTTAAATATTCGAGATGTTTCGAGGTTTTTTAGATATTCGAGATGTTTAGAGATATTTTAGATATTATTTTAGGTATTCGAGATGTTTCGAGATATTTTATATATTATTTTAGATATTCAAGATGTTAAGAGATATTTTAGATATTCGAGATATTTTAGAGATTATTTTGGATATTATTTTAGATATCCGAGATTTTTCGAGTTATTTTAGATATTATATTAGATAATCAAAATGTTTCGAGATATTTTATTCATTATTTTAGATATTTGAGATGTTTCGAGATATTTTCGATATTATTTTATATATTTGAGATATTTTAGATATTATTTTAGATATTTCGAGATAATTAAGATATTATTTTAGATATTCGAGATGTTTCGAGGTATTTTAGATATTCAAGATGTTTCGAGATATTTTAGACACTATTTTGGATATTATTTTAGATATTCGAGATGTTTCGAGGTATTTTAGATATTCAAGATGTTTCGAGATATTTAAGATACTTTTTTAGATATATCCGAGATGTTTCGAGATATTTTCGATATTATTTTATATATTTGAGATATTTTAGATATTCGAGATATTTCGAGATAATTTAGATATTATTTTAGATATTCGAGATATTTTAGATATTCCAGATAAATCGAGAGCCGATGAGAATAAACTTTTCTTTGGTGTAAAAAAATGTGTCACCATGACATTTACGCGTTCCAAAAACCCAATTAAATTCGATCACAAGCTAAATGATGAAATATTGTCATTAGTGGAATCTACAAGGGACATCAGGGTCACATTTGATACCAAATTGACTCTTTTAGATCATATAATGGAGTTGGCATCATCGTGTTACAAATTTCGTGGAATTGTGATAAGAATAAATAAACAATTTTCCAAATCAATTACATCGATGATATCCGAAGCAATGACATCGATGATATCCGAAGCAATGACATCGATGATATCCGAAGCAATGACATCGATGATATCCGAAGCAATGACATCGATGTTCAACTGCATTATGCAATCAAAACTAGAATACGCTTGGGGCCCATAAGAGCAAAAATAAATAGAATGACTAGAACAAATTCATAAAAAGTGTATGATATCTTTTAACGAGAATGCATGGTGAGTACCCGCAATTTAAGCATTACATGGCTCTCTGAAATACGCTACGAAAGTCTAATCTAAGAAGAATAAAGTAACAGCATTTAAACTAATAAACTATTTTAATGGAATGCTGCAAATTATACCTACCGAACAACTACCTCCAGGGTCGACACCACACGCTCCGTATTCTGGCCCAGCATAGGATGGCTAGAGGTATGGTGCTGCTAAATGAAATCTCTAGGTCTCTTGACTTTTCAATATCGCCTTTGAAGGTTTTAAGAGTCATTTTAGGCAAGAACTCCAAAATACATTATTAATCTATATTAAAATAAGATTAAGTAAATCTTTAACAAATTATTATAAGCAATAATTAGTCGCATGAAATATCCATACAAATTGAAAATATCTCAATTGAACCCGCGCCTTCTGATGTCTAGTCAGGTGCTCTGGACCACTGAGCTACGTCGGCTTATTTCCAACACGCCAAATAATTCAATATGTACTAGTACTTCAATCAACAATTACTGTTTATTTTTTTTTTCACCTGTAAACAACCAACTTAATTTTTTTGATATTCCAAGATACTAATTATTGCTTAAAGTAATTTGTTATCCTTTTTGCTATGCATAAAAAACTTGTCTTATAAATATTAGTTTATCGTCAAAAAATAAAATATAATGTATCTTTCTTTTTTAAAACCCAACAAGTGTTGAATTGACATTTCGAAGAAAACATTACATTCGAACACCATAGTACGAGTACAAGCCTATTTTTAAGATCGTTAGATTAAAAATGTTAAAATACCAACAATAAGTGCTGAAATAAGTGCTATGGAGCCTATGAATTAGTTAAAAAATAACCAAGTCATTCTACAATGGGTAATGGACCATGAAGTAGTAAAAATAAACCCCCGTGATATAAAATTATTTCCGCAATATAATTCTGTTTTGTAATCTGAGATGACAATTTAATTCGCCCCTCAATTCATCTTCAAATAATAATTTAATAGCGATTGAAACACCTAAAACGAATCTACCCCTAACCTAACCCGTTGCGATTCAAACCGAAACGATAAATAACTTTCGAATTTGAAACCCTTAAATAACCTAGACTTTGCGTTCGAACGTCGTTCGCCAGCAAAACAGGAAATTCTTTGAAAGATCGAATTACGTGCGGTTGTTTTGAAATTCGAAAATTTGCTACAGTGAGAAATGTCGGCGCGCGACGCACACGCGTTTCCGGTCGACGCATGCGTCCAAAATGGCGGTCGGCCATCTACCGGATGTCCGTTCCGACAAGACGGTCACTGGGAAGATTTTTTTTTCCGAGGGGGAGTTAATTCGTTGGTATTCTTGATTTATTGATTGCGGGGTAGTTGTGAATGCAAGGGATGTTGTTGCCATGGGGATATTTGTATTGCAGATTTGTGATCGACGGTTTGAAGAGTTTTTGGATTGTTTCCGTCTAAATTGATGGTGTGATTTTGGGTAAACAAAGGGGTGTTCAGAAAGGATAAGCACTCACGATATGCTACTTTATATTATTTATCAAACAATTGTTTTGTCGTTCTCTTGTTACTTTTTAAAGGTGTGGAAATATTTGCGTTAGTGAACTTATTTGTAACACGAACATAATCTGATACCCTCAGCCAAAATACCGAAAAATTAAATAATTTATGGGTAGGTTGGACCATAGAATATGAATGGCAAAAAACGCACCTAATTTGATTTTTAACAGTTTATCATCAAAATAAGTTTGAGGGGCTAAAAAATAATTGTGTCGATCTAGAATTTCATAAAGTCAGTGTTGTAAAATACCTACAAGTAAGCCCGTCATCCCACGGGTTGGTAAGCAATCGATATAAACCGAGTGCTGTGAGACCCTATAGCAAAGATATTAGAAGAACGAGATGTGCTATGAGCAGTTCGTACTGAGTGGAATTGTTTTGCCGAGTGTCGCCGGTTTTGTTCACCAATACTACTGCACACCTTCGCTTGCGCTAAGGTATCCGCACTAATACATAGAACAGATTTCTGTGCGTACACGTCCCGATACCGTTCAAAGTACCCTAATTAGGTAGTACTCCGGCTACGGTCCGGCGGCCAACATAGCATATCTCGTTAATAGAATATCTTTGCCCTATAGTAAAGACACGGTCTGCAGCGCTGTTCAGTCTTGCGGCATATGGCTTATGTCGATTGCTTACTGTCCCATGGGACGAAAGGCTAAAATTTATTAATGCGTCAGAGTTTACGGTTCTCGAGTTCTGGCAATAGATTTTCTATACCATAATTCAAATTATATATAGGGTTTTCCAAAAAGAGGTGTTATTTTGATATTCAAAGAAAAATGCCATATTTTAATATAAATGATCGAATGTTTATTTCATTATAAAGAAAAAAGTATGCCGTTAATAGTGAAAAATAACATCAGTCAAATGACCACCACGACCACGCCTACAGGACCATATCCTTTTCATGAAATTTTCCATAACCAAATCGTAAAGTGGCTGCCTTATGTCCTCGATAGCCTCATGAATTCCATATTTGAGGTCTTGAATCGACGCTGGACTGTTGGCGTAGACCTTCTCTTTCACGTGGCCCCAAAGGAAGAAGTCGCAAGGTGTTAAACCACAAGATCTCGGTGGCCAATTGTGATCACCTCTTCGAGAGATAACACGGTCCGGAAACTTTTCCCGTAAAAGATCAATGGTTTCGTTGCTTGTGTGGCACGTAGCGCCGTCTTGTTGAAAGTAAACGCTGTCCAAATCAATACCATCCAATTCCGGCCATAAAAAAACATTTTATTGCCGGAATTATATAAACATAACACCTCTTATTGGAAAACCCTATATGTAACATATTATAATTATTATTTTTTTTCGATTTATCTTTATTTATCTATAAGTCCAAGTTTATTATTCGGTGTTACTCGAATCTACGAATAGTGGCTATTCGTTTATATTTGAGAATTCGTTTGATACGTTATCTTATGGATAAGCTATTAAAAAGTTAAGAAAACAACCCCTTAATATTTAAAAAAAATCACCATAAGCAATTCGTATCGACAATATTCAAAGTCAAATTATTGCAAAAATTTATGATAATAAGTGTTGATAATATCTTTTTCACTTTAAATGAGATTGACCAAATTTTAATGTTTTAATGTTGATATTGAGAACGGAGAATAGCATCTTTTTAATGTTTTCGGTTTGTAAGATTGATTTTGATGATTTGAATGAGAATGTCACATAAAAATATGCCTAAATCACCATGTGGATACTCGAGTGACGTGTGCATACTTTAGTAATGAATTAATTTTATCACATAAGCGTACACATTAATATCATTATATTGAAAATAATAAAATTGATAAAGCTCCTACGCAGCATGCACGGGGTGCAAAATGCAAATGCATTTTTTCCCTCCAAAAATCCCGGAAAGACACCGGAAGCGACGCCAGCGCCGCTGCGCGCGCATTACAAATCTCTTCTTTACAACTTCCGGTAGCAACGCACCCTAATGGCGGTGTTATTAATAAAAACATTAGCGTCTCCGCGGGGGTTGAGATTGCCATATTCGCGACGAAAAAGAATCCGAATTCTTTTTTTCCCAGAATTGTGGGGAAAAAATTAGGGGAATTATGATTAATGCAAGTGGACTTCCCTTAGATTCAGCTTTATGGGGTGAAATAAGTGAAATGGTTGCGTAATAACACTGCAGGACATATTTTCACAATGGAAAGTGTTTTTTTTTGTGATGTTACGATGGGGGGAAGGAAGGATATCGTGGACACGGCAATTTAAATGTATAAGTGTTTGGTCAATTTGGGTCCTGATTAATATTATTTTATGCTTAATACATTGATGTTAGTAAAGAATGAGTAAAATAATGTTCGTTTTTTACTAAACAAAATTTTTATGTGAATACCGCACATGACAAGTGCTCTCAACAGTTTGAAGCCAGTGATACAATGGCATCTTTATTTGGGGTATGTTAAGAGGACGTGGGTAGTGGGGAAGTGAAGGATATAGGGAAGAGGTATGTGGAAAGTACCTGGCTGTTCAGATCTGGTCACCAAACATGACTAAAGCCAATTCAAGCAATGTTTCAATTCTGAATGATAGTCTTACGCTAGGGCGATGCTTAGAGTATCTTCCACTCTGTGCTGCAGTTTAAAATATGTTATTTTTAATTAATAAATTGTGAAAAGACATAAATTCATCAAATAAAATTTATTTAATTGCACACGCAGGTATATAAACCCGTGACCTTCGAGTAGCTAGTTGAGAGCCTTACCACCTGAATAATGTATTATATTACATAACAGAATGAAATATACCTAACGGATTCAAATTAAATCCTTCCCCGGAGGACAATATTTTAAAAAAGCATTATAAATTCCAATATACGAGTATAAGAATTTTACCCTCGTGCCTTTATTTTAAAACTGTTTAATCCTTGTTTCGAGGACATTATTTAGAAATATATGGTTTAATTTTACACTTCGGTAGATACCTACACCCCGCATTTAAAAATTAACTACACACAACATTAATTTTTCAGAAGAACAAGCACAAGATACAATAATATTTTTTCAAACGCTGATGTTTTCCATTTGTCCTCAGGTCAATTTACTAAATGAATATTGGAAAAAAATAAATGAAATTGTTAATTTCGAACCCACCCTCGCAGTATTACGTTGTTTTTCTTTCTATATTTTATTTATCTTTGGACATTATTTTACGATGTAAGGGTGCATTATTTTTATATTTTTTTAATTATATATTATTTTTTTATTCTTTAATCTGAGCTTCTTTCACAGATTTATTTTTTTGTTAATTCCAGTTTGCGTGGATCGCTAAGTTTGGTAGCTTAGAAAGGATATCTGGGTTCACAGGGTGAGGTCGGTCAAGATATTGGCGGCGGATGCGTTTGGACCGGAAGAGACTAATTAAGGGAGACCTTTTGAACTCTCCAGCCGGACTCTCTGTCGACCAATAGGGACGGATTCATACGTCCGTCACTCCTGGACACATTGACTACCCACCCCTTATACCTTTTTACTTCCCAGAACTTTCTATTCTTCCTTTCCCTAAAAAGGCCTTCCACACAGCATCCCCAATTATGACATAGGCCCTGAAGGATTTTTTTTCCTCAGGGACTCTTGTGTGGACCTAGTTTTAAAAAAAATTATGTGAAATGAATTTCATTCGGAAACGTAACTGGTTCATGCAACCACGTACTATGTTTATATTTCAGTAAAATATTCATAGCTGTTAGTTTCCCTAATAAAATAAAATTTAAAAAACAAATTGAAATTGCATTTACAATGTACATTTTCACTTCATTTGATTGGCAAATGAGGCAATTAACGTTGTTTTAATTAAAATTTGGTAACAATTATTTTTATAAGCAATAATTGTTCGCCTGAAACACTCATCCACATTGAAAAAATCTCCTGATAAAAAATACATAATAAAATTTGGTAGTTGATTTCCTATAATATATACTCGTACATCGAATAGGTACATATGATTAGAACATTATAAATATATTTGCATTTAAACGAGCAGCAACCATAAATTCAGGCAGCTGAAGTTCCGGCAGTAGAAACGATTGAAATGGGGTATTTTAACAAACTGTGAAGATTTAATGTTTTTAGTTTTTTAACTATGATTATCGTACTAAAAATATGTCATTTTAAAATTATTGTTTTCAAAAACGATCTAAAACCGCACATTCCGAAACGGTTCTAACTGGCTACAACGTCATTACGACATAGAACACGCCAATGTCTGGTACAAACGTCACAAACGTCGCCGTAGTGAAGTCAACGCCGCCGAATTCTTGAATGAAAACGAACATTGTGGTTTTGGCAACAAAACGAAAATGACAAATGTATTTTATATTATAGAAATGTACAGTTCATTGGTTATAGTGATGAAACATATTTTTTTTATATAGTGATATAAAAAAAATCTAGGTGGATACCTGCGATATGTATCTATATATATACGTGTTTGTGTGTAAGTGTTAACGTGTGTGTGTTTGTATATATGTATGCTCATTGAACAGTTTATAATATTATTGATATGATGCCACTTTTAAATTTGGACAGTGAATCCGAAAAAATGTCGATGTTAAAATATAGACATATGTTATTGAATATGTGAAGAGCACGGTTAATTGGGGAATTAGATGCTGCATATATTTTGTAATTAAGCGTGTGGAATAGTGCTATATGTCGCGCAAGTCTCAAATAAAAATATCGCAATTTTCTTAAGAGTAAAAGTAAAACAGTGAAAATAACTTATTGTGACGATTAATATTGCCAACATTGAATTACAATTAATATTAGAACACGTGTGGGCCACATACTCTTTGGGTATTAGTAGTGTTTGTTTCTAGTCTAATAGTGTATTGACGATCCAAGTGAAATATGTTTACTATCTCTGTGATGTTTTATTTAATCTCTAATGATAGACGTTCCAACATTGAACTAGAATCCAAAAACCAATGAATTCTTGATCTTTTAAAAGCTGCTAGCTTTGTATTTGATGCTCACCTCAAAAAGACTCCATCCTCCAAAGGAACTTAAAAAAACCATCACCCTTAAAAGTTTAGTGCTCATTCGATAGTTTGCGGTAATGTTCTTACTTTTGATTTCTTTTCCACACGGCCTTTTGCAAATAAAATTTAAAAAGTTTTTTATCCGCGCCGCCGTTTCGTACTGCCCTCCGAGGTAACTCCGTGTCATGACATGGGCACTAATTACAGCAAAAAACCGGCCCCAGAACAGAATGCTGCCAGGTTAGTGGGTATTGACGTTTAATGAGAAAGAAAGGACGATGAAATACAGCGGGGACATGATCCTGTCTTTCGTTAATCTTGGAGCGGGTACGTCCATGACACTCAAATGGCTTTTGATCGAATCAAAGATATCGATTTATTTCTACTGCCGATTTTTATATAATCGTTCGCACGTATTTTTAATGCAGCAATAAATATTTTTGTAGAGCACACATATGGGCAGAAATACTTGCGTTACATGGAAGTTATATGCGTAAATGTGCACAGAGAAAGAAAATGATTAAAATGAATGATTTCCCGATTCAATTATAGTTTTTATGATATTATCGTTAGCCTAAGGAAAAAAAACATGTCTTCATTTTATGTTTATATATCTTATATTTTAACATGCGACATGTCATTTCTTAGGATTCCATGACAGCTTAACACAGTGACAAATCAACACACCTCTGAAAAGTGATAAAAAGTCATTAAAAGCGATGAAAAAGTGAACCTATAAAACTTAACTATTTAAACTAGTTTTTAGTTCATCACTTTTCACGTATTTATTTCACTTTTCAAAAGTGTGTTGATTTCTCACTGTGTTGAGTTGTTCGGATAAAAAATTTTACAATGACGAGAATAGACGAGAAGTCACGTTTTGACAAAATACGTCAAGATATAAAAAAATATTCTCACGCTTAGTGCAAAAATGATTTTAAAAAAAAATTATTTATTTTTTATTTCTTTACATTGTATCTTTTTTTACGTTAAAATTTTTAACCTCACTAGGACAAGCCTGTGTTGAGGTTCATAATTTAACAAAATAATAAAAAAATAGCACAAAGATTATATATTAAGAGAATAATATTGTTACATTAACGTTTCTACGAATTGGGTACCTAGCCTACTTGTTTACTACAGTATAATGTAGTAAACATGTAAGGTGACCATGATATATACCTACATTGATATTTAATTGCAAGAAAAAATAAAATAATCTATTATTTTAAAAAGGAGAGAATAAAGAAGGAGAAAAAAAACATTATAAAAGGAAATGGGTGAAAAATATACATATACAACAAATTATGCCACAATTTAAAAGGACAAAGATAAAAGAATATGTTGAAAATCCTCGGAGAGTACAAATAATTTAACATTATTTTTAAATGTAAATAAGGAATTTGACGACTTAATGTGATCTGTTTAATTAATATAAACCAACTTAATAAAAATAATAATAATTATTAAAAAACTGTGTATTGCATAAGCTGATATTAATGTAAAATATGTGACAAAAATGCCTACTCCCATAAAGAAAAAAATGTCAGTTTTGTTACGTTATTTTTCAATACTTATAATTTTGTTATATCACATTATTATACCTGTTTTATTATGTCACGATATAATATAATATAACATAATATATAAAATCTCCTTCACAATTTTCAATTTATCAATGAGTCAAAATATATATTACTATAACAATTTCCTTGGTGGCTACTGGAAATACTGTGATCGTAGAAAAATGTCCAGAGCAAAAAACTTGTTTGAAAAAAGAACCACTTCTGTTTTTCTGAAAAATGCTGGAAAATGGGAATCAGAAAAAAGTTAATTACCCATCCCTAGTATGGGCTCATTGTTTATAGGCTGAATTAAAACATTTAAAACAGTTCTACCTTTTTGTACCTATGCAAGAAGACTAACGCGATGAAAAAAGTTGTAGTTTTTTGTATACTGCGTATATTATTATACTGTGTAAGAGTGTTTACAACCGGTATTCCATGTTAAGACTTTTATACAATTTCTACATAATCACATTGGTAAGACTTTTTTCAATACTATATCGTTGAAACTCATGACCCAAGGGAGATTCTTGATGCCTCTATTAAAAAAAAGAGTTCTTTAAAACATAATTTTTTTTTTTTTTTTTTTTTTTTTTTAGCGACTATATAAAATAATTGTTACATACAAAATATAATGGTGAAATTAAGTATAAAATATTATATTTCTTAGTCCTCCTCACTAGGGGGTCCTGTGCCGAGGCGGACTAAAGTTATTTAAATATGGTTTATTTGTCTTCTATGTCGTTTTTAGTGTCTTCTATGTCGTTTTTAGTGTCTTCTATATCGTTTTTAGTGTTTTCATTAGGGTTTTTTCATTGACCTCTTTCAGCCATATTTTTATTAATGATTTGTATTCATTAGGATTTTTTATTAGTTTTATGTCTTGGGGAAGGATGTTATGGAGTTTTGTTGCAAAGTATGTATAGTTTCTTTGTCCGAATGTGGTCCGAATGGTTTCATCTTAATGTGATTTTTAACAACTGCTATTACTGAGAAATAAATGTTTATAATACGTGGAGAAAAATGTATTACTTAAGTGATTAGGAATGAATAACAGGAAGTTACAGACTAAATAATCTAATAAATGTTAGGACCCAAATTTTCAGAATTTCCCATTGAGTTGACATCGCTTAATTTGTATCAGTAAAAGTTATTATTGTCAGTAAACAGATAAAGTTATTATGGAAATAAAAGGGTTCTATTTTAATGTAGAAAATAGTTATTTGCGGATAAAAATATATTTAAAACAAAAATGAATCCGATAGATGAACACTTTCATTTTCTAAATTTTTCTGGATGGACAAAAAATTTATCTTATGAATCAAGCATTATATTATCTGATAGATTTTTGTTTGTTATCAGTTGTTAACACCACTTAATTTGTGTTGACGGGAAATGGATTAACTTATTGTTGAAATAAATGGGTTCTATAATCAAGTTGGAAATAGCTATTTTCGGATAAAAATATCTTTAAAATAAAAAAAATAATCAAAACTTTTTGCCAAAAATATTGACAGAAATAGATCCAGCGCCTGCGAGTGTTTACGAAAAAATACTATAGGTACTGACTCATTTTTGTCAAATTTGGAGATAGTCTAATTTCAATTACATCCCCACTTACGTCTTTAAGGAGCTTCTTTACACTTTCATTTGATGATAAATTTATACCAGAATCCCAGCTTCGAGAAGAAATAATGTGTTTTTCAAACAAAAAATTGACAATTTGCCTTTATTTGAGAAATCACAGATTCATAGTTCATGTCAGAAATGGCATTGCAAGCGTTAAATAGTTGCGTTGACTCAGAAATTCCACATTTTTTTTACATTTGCTCCATACAGGAGACCTGGAGGAAAATAATTTCGCTCAGGGCCTATGTCGGAAAGGAAGGAGATGAAGGAGACGAAGATCTGGGAAGGAAAAGGGTATTAGGGGTGAGTAGGAATCTGTGAGTCAGTGTGTCCAGGAGTGACGGGCGTGTGTTTTCATCCCTCCTACTGTGGTGGAAGACGATGGCTCGAGAGAATTCTGATGGAGAGGTAAAAAAATCTCCCTCAACCAGTCTATCCAAAACCGGTCCTCCTCACAGTAGGGCAGACGCATCAGCAGTCAAGACCATGACAATCCTCACATGAACTCGGGCACCCCTGCTAAGTCACCAAACGTAGCGAACCACTTGTGTGACCCATGGCAGAGGTGTTTCAATGAATCCAATTAATGGATCCCAGAAATTGAGAAGCTATGCAAATTTCATGACGTCAGAGCTCACCGCTAAAGCGTTTTAGCTGTTTGGGAAACAAGCATTGTAATTTTCTGTTTTATATTTAAATGTAGATTAGTTTTTGCACTAAAGCTCAAACCATAATTAAAAAAGCTAGGTTGAAATAAAACACGGTTGACTGATGTGATTAAGACAATCTTCTTGTAGCTCCTGCGAGTGGTACCTCCGGCAAACCATCAGCAAAAAGAATGTTCTCGGATTCCTCGGACCAGAGGATCGCTGGCGTCCGCAAAAAGACTGTTTCTCCAAGTTCAGAAAAAGCCTTTATTTCTTCAATTCCTCCCATCACTCGCCGCTGCTGTCATTAGTTCCGGGACGTGTCGCCAGTGGATTTATCGCCGCGGCCGCGTGGTTCGCGTGTCAATCCGTCAATCAGCGGGCCAAGGCTCGACTTCAGTCCCCGGCAAACTCAGCAAATCTGGCAAACCCGGCAAATCGGACAAGCCTGCATGCAAGCCAGTGGCGTTTTAATAGTGCAATAAAAAATACGTAGGTAGACTACTAGATACTTTCATTATCACTTTGATGAAAGACCACCATTCGAAAACGACAGCTGCACGGAGAAAACTGATGTAAAATATTGCTAATTTATTAAAAATCTGGTCAAATTAATCTATTTTACAGGCGTTCAACGAACGAATTGACAGTTTTCCTAACAAAGTGTTGGTAAAGCACGAATATGTAATTAGGAAGTCGAAACACGTTTTCATATAAATTATAATATTGTATCATTGCATAATTATATTTATCAGGAAAAGGATGCCTGCATGAACACATGCTCCGATATTTCTGTATAGATCAACATTTCATTAAGAAATGGATTGAATCATGTTGTTAACAGAATTTCAATAAATCAGCCATACTTATTGTTCTCCGGGTGGGAGCATTTGCGACTCTTGAGTGGCATCACATAATAGACTAAAAACACCTTATAGGACTTTGGGTGACTTTGGTTAGTCGGAAATTGAAGAAATATCACGGGTACAGCGCCCAAAATGAAGTAAAATCTGTGTAGGAACCTGATGATTTCTCGCGACGTCGTCTGTTCAATTTTTCACACAAATTTACGCAACTTGGTAGTGCGAAATTCAAAACGCACCGAATCAAAACAATATGTGAAACAAGTAGTGTACCGCAGTGAGGTATGCCTTTGACATTACTACTACAATGAATATATATATGTTTTTTCTATGCTAGATATTATATAGTATTATTATTATCAAGTTACTGTTCTACAATAACTTTGAATGTACATTTCAATCTTTGCAGCAAAGGCAAGTAGTAGTTGATGTAACATTTATGCATAGAATTAAAAACAATAACAGAGACTGTCCCGAACTTTTCTCTTTAATTAATCTTAACATACCTTTGATATATACACGACATACAGCGCTATTCCACATGCTTAATTACAAAACAAATGCAGCATCTAATTTGTCAATTAACAGTGCTTTATTCAGTTACATTTTGTCCAAACTTTAACATCTACATTTTTTCGGATTCACTGCCCAAATTTAAAAATGGCATCATGTCAATAATATTGTAAACTGTACAATGTGCATACCTATATACACACAGGCTGACACTTACACACGTTGCTTTTCATACATTCAATAACATTTTTTCTAAACTCTAACATCGACATTTTTTCGGATTCACTGCCCAAATTTAAAAGTAGTATCATTTCAATGATATAAACTGTTATGCAATGCGCATACACACACACACACTCAACTCATACATACATATACACTACATACGTCTCCCGGTAATTAATGTTTGTACATGCCACATATAAGACATATCGTAGGTACCCACATTGACATATTTAAAATCTGTAAATTGTTTCATCACTGTAACCACTGTACCTAAATAAAAATAAATGTATGTGTCCTGCAAATTTTAATGTTTTCGGGTAATAATTTATTGATTGGCACAATCACACCTCAGTGCGGACCGTCCCTGATGCGAACCAAATACTTCAAAAGCATTTATATGAAGCAAAAAGTCAACATAAAGGACGTGGAGGTTTCAAATACTGAATATTCAGCTTTTTGAGAATGAGGGATGTCCGCATGCATAGTAACACAATTGTTTGTACACAATACTGAGACATTGTTGGCATTGTATTATTTTCGTTTACAGATGCAGTCTCCTAAACCGATTTCTTTCTTGTGATCAGCGTTTACTGTTTTTGGATCATGTTCAAATGTAAATCTCAACTATTTTATTGATTTATGTTGATATTTTTGGAATATTGTGGACAAACTGTTGCTTTTAATCCATTTTTTATCCATTCCAAAAAAATCTTGTCTATTTCATGTTTAAGAGAATTTTGCTAGATGACTGAAAATTTACAAATCAATCAAACAATCCACCTAGATACAAAAAAGATATATTATAATGTATCTTCAATTAATTCAATCGATATGGATGCATTTGATAAACAATGTCTTAGAACTTAGCAAAGGCCGTATTTGCAAATTATTTCTATGCATCTATATTTATATTTTGTTAATTTTCATTATACGTTTATCCAGACGAAAAAAACATTGGTTTTGATTAAATTGTGATGAACAAAAGTTATTTATTTTATTTAAATTAAAATGACGCCATGATTTTGCAAATATTGAAGAAGCGGCCTCCAAGGTGTCGGATGAGCTGTCAGTATGCACCACTGTATGGACAATGTCGTTCGTTTTACAAAATAACTGGCTTATTTGAATGGGGGTGAACTAACTAAGCTCTAAGAACTGAAAAAAACGTATGCACGATCTATAGACTTGAATAATTCATCTAAGACCCAGTTGATTTTGTTCCAACTTGGAGAAACAAAAGTTGTTAGTTGTGACATTTTCTCATGAACTCATGAACTTCCTTTTAAGTATCAAAAGTACCTGCGGACTGTCAATTTATTTGTATTTTTAACTTTTATGTACGATCAAGGTTCCAATGTTACCAGCGTATGTCGTTTTGCATCAATATTGGTCTGGGTATCAACACTTAGACCCAAGAAATGGTGCTCAAGAAATCGGTTAAAAAATCATCGGTAGTTTCGCCTATCGATCCGATATTGTAAAGTTATCTATTTCACTGTGCTAGACCCCAGATGGATTACATCACACTACCTCAATCAAACATATATTATCGCAAAATACAGGGTTTTCCAATAAGAGGTGTTATTTTGAATAGCCCGCTATTTCGGTAGATGTTACTTTTGAAGCTGTCATTTTTTAACATTTGACAAGTAACAACTACGTCATTAATAAAAATGGAACGATACACGCTTCAAAAATGCATTGAAATTATTAAAATTCACTTGAGTGAATCAAATGCAAATCATTTTGAGTGATGAGGCCCGTTTCCACCTCGGTGGCTTCGTCAACAAGCAAAATTATCGCATCGGGGGCTCAAAAAACCCAAGAATTATTGTTGAAGAGCCTCTCTATCCTTAACGTTTGACTTTTTGGTGCGGTTTATGGTCCGGCGGAGTCATTGGACCTTACTTTTTTGAAAATGAGGCTGGAGCAACAGTTACCGTGAATGGATTGCGCTATTGAGAGATGATTAATGATTTTTATGGCCGGAATTAGATGGTATTAATCTGAACAACGTTTACTTTCAACAAAATGGCGCTACGTGCCACACAAGCAACGAAACCATTGATCTTTTACGATTGAATATCAAAATAACACCTCTTATTGGAAAACCCTATATTATCGATGTCGGTAAGATAAAACAAACAAAAAATTATGCATGGCAAAAAATGCATAACTGAATATTTTTTTTGTTCTGGCCACAAGTGCACCATCAATAATCTCGCTTACCAACTTACAACAATTTCAGTGTTGGAGAAAATGTAAACTGCAATTATGATTGCAAAGTAAGCACGGAACGGACGTAATTAGGGATCCATTGATTATTGATTATGCGAATGGACTGGAATTTATAGTAAAAAGTGAACAAATTGATTTCATTTTGCAGTCTGACTGACGTCCGGTTGATATATTGCTTTATCATGATTATTCTGCGCCAGTTTCTTATCAGGAATAAATTTAATATATCAGAGATGATACAAGAAAATCAACTCGAAGACTATGCAACTGATAAACATCTTTGCAGACCGTTTTGTTCTGCAGTTTGAAATAACAATTTTTTTTTTTTTAAATTGCATAATTCCATTGCATTAATAATCTACGTTAAATATAAGTCTGTATAAAAAAATAGTGGGTTATTTTATACACCGCTATTTACCTAAATAAGTGAAATTTTGAAATTTTTTCTTTAAAATTCACCGCAATTTATGTAGGCAAGACTAACTAACCATCACGCCGTTTCGCTGCACGAGTAGGCAGAGAGGACGAACCGCCAAACAACTTGGTCTTGGCATATACTTCTTACCTCATTCACATTCATACATCGTCTCATACATACTCTTCTATGCTGGGGAAACCACATATGGCAGATTACATATTATTTTTGTAAATATATAAACACACTATCTGCTAAGATTGCACATTTTACAAAAACATAATTTGAAAAAAAAAACAAGTTATGAAGATAATAGAATCAGATAGCGCACGGGGAAAGTGTAGACTAAGGCCCCGTTGTAAGCGTTCAAAGATGGTTTGAAAGGGAGATATGTAAATACGAATGTTAGAGGGATTGAACAAGAACTAAAGTAAACAAGACTCGTTGTAATAGAGCAAAAATCTAACGACAAATGCTTTAGTTGTATTTAAAGATACACTGTGATTTCATTTTCATGCTCATAACATATTAAATATCAGAACCAAACGTGTTTTTAATAATTTTCGGAGCTTAATTTTGCGATTTTTTTCTATCGAGGGAATTTCATAAAATTAACGTTTCGGAATAACAAATGTAAAGATAACTTCAAAAATATTTTTTTTTTTGGATCCAAAAAAAAACTTAATCCAGTTAACGAGAAACTTATTATAAATCGGTAGAAATTGGGTATGTGGGGCCGTTAATAAAAAAATGACAGTACCTATCGAATATGTTCGTAAAGTATGAATCGGTCAATAATATATACAAATATAATTATTTGGTAAATATATACAAATGTAAATATTTGGTAGACACTGTAAAGTATGTATAGAAATAAATAAAGAAAAATAAAGAAATTTGAAGTAGTCCAGTAAAAAAAAAATTAAGGGTTAGTTTTTTCTCAGAATTTGAACAATTCATCGATCTTCATAGTTCATTTTCAAGTTCTGTGAAATGTCTAAATAAGTTTTCTTTTTATTTTAGTTCGGTGCAGCAATTGGCCTGTATTGATATAATAACAGAACTTAAAAAATGAACTTTGAAATTTGATGAATTGTTCAAATTCTGGTTAACAATCCGTCCTAAGACACAGAAGATACAAATTTTAACAATACTCCAAAATTAAAATACTTTAATCGTTGGTTATATTATGTGCTTTTTTTTTTTTTTTTTTTTACAGTAATACCGCACAAGAGTCCCAACTGCTCCCGTCTGGAGCCAGTGAGACTATGGCATCCCCAATTGGGGTATGTTGTGAGGCTGAGGGTATTGGGGAGGGGAGGGAGATGGGGAAGAGGAAGGTGGGGAAGTACCTGGCTATTCAGATCTGGTCACCAAACACGGCTAAAGCCATTTCAAGCAACGTTTCAATTCTGAATGGTGGTCTTACACCAGGGCGATACTGAGAGTATCTTCCACTCTGGAACGTGCCGCAAATATACTATATATTATTTTAAATTAATTAATTGTGAAATAACACAAATTAATCAAATAAAATTTATTTGCTACTAAATAAGGGGAATAATTAACAAATTAAATAAATGTTTAATGTTCAAATTTTTGTTTTGTTTTTTTAACGGTTATACTCACAGTATACTATATCATTGAAGAAGAAGGTTATACTAATAAATATTAACGAAACATGAAAGAGAACAAGACAAAGAAAAAAAAGACGGTCACGTCACGAATAGGAATCGAATCCATGTCTTATCGGGACAGTGTCTTAACTACTTGACCGTTGGGACCTGTTTATTAAACGTCACATTTCAAATTCAGAACTTGCATTATGATATTGATAAAAATGCAACTAATTTTATGTATATTTTTGGCAGCTACATTTTTAAATGATCACAAAGTTCTAGAAAATTGGTTTGGAACTTAGATAGTTTCGTTTAGATAAATTAGTATTATTATATTCTTTAATATTTTAAATTGGCGCCCAACGTGGGGCTGAGATGAAAACACATAAAATTAGTTATACTACAAATATAATCAATCACATTTCAAATTCAGAACTAACAATATAATAATGCAACTAATTTTATTTATATTTTTGGCAGCTACATTTCTAAATGATCACTAAGTTCTAGAAAATTGGTTTGGAACTTAGATAGTTTCGTTTAGATTTATTAGTATTATTATCTTCTTTAATATTTTAAATTGGCGCCCAACGTGGGGTTGAGATGAAAACACATAAAATTAGTTATACTACAAATATAATCAATAGGTCTTTGGAGTGTTGGTTATGTTTTTTTTAAGTGTTCGATAATAGGTAATACGTTTTTCTACTAATAAAAGGCAAATCGTTTTTGGTATGATGCAGTAAAACAAAGCTTCACAGTTTTCAAAAGTTAGTATTCAAATAATCATTAATTTTAATGCACCTTTTAATTAAGTCATGTAGGGAATAATTCCTCGAGATAAGGCCCCAATATAATCTTCATCTCCGCATCAGCTCACGGAGAACCT
This sequence comes from Hesperophylax consimilis, assembly GCF_061612785.1. Lineage (NCBI taxonomy): Eukaryota > Metazoa > Arthropoda > Insecta > Trichoptera > Limnephilidae > Hesperophylax > Hesperophylax consimilis. The sequence continues at coordinate 9,694,259 of NC_142857.1, forward strand.
TTTGTCAGTTTGATTTCAAAGCCCCACCGCCTTGTAACAATACTTCGCAGGGACATGTGGAGAGGTCGTCGTAAATTGGTTTTAATTGTGCGATGCACGACAGGGCGGGACATGGCGGCCTCCGTCACCGGCCTTTGCAGGGTGAGGACTTAGTTATGTGGCCAGAATGCGCCACTAACCAAATTATAACATTTACTACCTCGTAGTGATTCTGTACTCCTGGTATAGGTAAAGCGAAACAATGAATATTATTTGTAGATTTTTTGACAAAATAATGATAAATTCAACGGTGAATTTGAGAGAAAGCCCTAGCAGTAATGAGTTATGTAATAGAATGCAGCAAGTACCAAGTTATACATTTTTTACCTATCGTGGATTCTGTAATCCTAGTACTGATAAAAATTTCATTCACTTCGATGTAAGATGACCGATCCTGTTCCACGTCTTCTGTAATATAGTTTATTATCTAATGTTTGGTTTGTATACCCCAAGACAAAACAAACAATTATTTCAATTTAAATATTGAAGACAATATTAGTGATTTCTAAACGAAAATCTGAAACAGAAAAATCAGAAAAGGAAACGGTCACATCTGTCAATAAAGTTATTCCGAAAAATAAAAAATTATTTCAATATAACAAGTAATTTGACCAGAATGCATACCGTATTTATATATTAACATTTTCAACCTCTTGCGGACTCTGTACTTCTGGTTTTAATTATACGTTTATTATTTTACTGATTTTAAAACCAGTACTTATAGGGTTATAATTTTTGACGTAACGTTTTCAACCTGTCCATAAATTACGTAATCCAGGTAAGTTGTGTATCCTTTCTTCCATCAAGCCTTATTTAAAATTGCCTCCCCTGCGTTCAACATCTCATCTCTTTTAAGTCTTACTCGACTCCAATCTTGAATATTATTATGAAAATTGCTCATTTAAATAAAATTAATATATAATTTCTCCACCCCTCTCTCTATAATTTGAAATGATGGCTTAAAACACCCTTGCTATGTAATAGCAGGAAATATGCAAAATTTATATATATATTATATCTGTCGTCTCGTGACTAATGGAAAATGCTTTTCCACATCTTAGAAGATTAAAAACTTTTGGCATTCAATCAAATATGTTAAATGGGTTTTCGTCGTACTGGAAAAAGAATTTTCACCGTTTCGTTGATTATAATATTCTTAATACATTATCAGATACCTACATTGAGAAAATCAGGATTGCTAATTTATTGAAAAAATCTCTTCAAATTATTGGTAATCCGGTAAAAAACGGAATTCAGGCCGTTTCCAGATAAACTTTTAGTATATTAATAACATATCGGAACACGTGTTCAAGCTCCTGCATTTCCATTGATATTATATAATAGCAAAATATTAGGATTTTTATGAAAACGTGATTCGATATTGTGATAACACATTTATCAGGAAATCTATCAAATCATTTTTAACCGGATTACAAATGATTTGAAGAGATTCTTAATAAAATAGCCATTCTTATTTTTATTTTATAAGCAATAATTATTAGCCTGAAACACTCATCCACATTGAAAAATCTCCTGATAAAAGATACATTACGCCAACGGCCAGATTTTTCAATGTGGATGAGTGTTTCAGGCTAATAATTATTGCTTATAAAATAATTGTTACCCTTTGTGCTATGCATAAAAAATCTTGTCTTAAACATTAGTTTACCAAAAAATAATTATACTCATTTTTCTCTGTGTACTCACTCATTCATACGTTCATCTTTTTTTGGTGGATATGTACCCATTATTGTTTATTGCAAGGTTCATAATGTTTATTTAAGTACTTTGTGTTATGTTTCTTCCACCCTATATGAATTTCTATCTTATTTCCTAGAATCAGAAAATCCCATAAACTGTACTCATTGTGAAAGATTTTTTGTCAACAATAAAGAAATCGTTCATTCGTATTTAATTTGCATGCTTTATCACAAGAAAACTACCTGTTTTTACTATGGCAAAAAGTCGCATCCATGCACGAAACGGAAGCACTCCCTGACGACAAGAGAAACGGCAAATCAATCTTGTTTCCCCTTTCCATTCCACCCACCGGTAGTTTCCTACCGGCATTATTCCTCCAATCCATCGGACATGTCCATTTGCGTACATGCCCGCCTTTGTTACTGCTGCTGGCTGTTACCCTGTTACCCGCCCGACTTATGCGCTCCGGATACTCCGATACTCGTACTTCGATAGTCTTCGGCGTATCGAATGATGACGTGCATAATTAATGGTGTTTAATTAAGTTTAATGAGGAGATACCCTCTATAATAAATAAGATTTAAAATTTGTTTATTCTAGGGACCGGATACATTGCAAGAATCGTGTCCACGAAAATAATTGTACTTTCATATTGCATTCGGATATTATCGCTGCCAGGTTAGAAAAAAATAAAAACGAAATTTAAGGCGATGCATCTCGTCGTGTAATATTTCAAATCGAGCCGCTATTAATAACACCCTTACGTAGATGGCAATAAGGTTTAAATTCCCGCTTAACACCATCCGCCCGTTTTGATTTATGCAAGAAAAAAACATGGCCAAAAAGTGCCTTTTATTTTATTTTGTGTATGTTCGGGCATAAATATTTCATTTTTTTTCGATCATTTTATAAATAACTTAATTTACCACAATATACAATAAAATCATAACCGAAAATGAGTTCGTAAGTAG